>NC_092498.1:72648596-72861096 GCF_047511675.1 Marmota flaviventris | reverse complement strand
AGAAGGTAGGTTTATTCTGATTTGAGCATTATACAATGTATGCATGTATTGAAATATCACATGGCACCCCATAAATATGTACAATTATTATATATCAGTTAAAAATTTAAAAAATGCATGTTTTTGGATGGATCATACGGAACTGCTAAAGAGAAACACAGCAAGTTTATTGGCTGCAGGTGTGGTCTGCAGTTGCTGCCATGGAGTAAAGATGGTGTCCTACAGGTGGGGGTCAGGGTCATCAACATTTCTACACTTCAGCGTTTCCTATTCTAGGGGGAACATAGAGCCTTATATTGGTTTGTTATTGTAATTGATTTCTTCACTTCTGTCCTTCATTAGTACCCAGATTGCTCTGCCCTTTTTCTTGGGAAAATTCCAGTTGTGTTAGGTTTTTTTTGGGGGGGGTGGGGTGGGGTGGGGGGGCGGTACCAGAGATTGAACTCAGGGACACTTGACCACTAAGCTACATCCCCAGCCCTATTTTGTATTTTATTTAGAGATAGGGTCTCAATGAATTGCTTAGTGCCTCACTTTTGCGGAGGCTGGCTTTGAACTCCCTATCCTCCTGCCTCAGCCCCCCAAGCTACTGGGATTCTAGGAGTGCACCACCATGCCTGGCCTATGTTAGGTTTTATTCTTGGACCATTTCACAAACTTTTGGGAGAGAAGAGCAACTAATCTGGACTTGGGAGCTGTGATATCTAGCCTTGGCTCATTTTGGTGCTTTACCTTAGTACTGGGGCCTCTTTTTCCTCCTCTTAACCGCAAGGAAATTGAGCTGGATGGTAACTAAAATTCTAGAGATATTATTTTACTTCCTTATAAACTTCAGTTTGGCAAATTCATAGCTGTGTTGGAGTCCCTCACAGTCCCTTGGTTCGCCTACTCATTTCTTAACTCATATCAGTCTTTTGGGAGACCTGTGGTCTGGCGTCAAGAGTGCTGTCTTGCTCAGACCTCCATTCTCTTGCTCTCTTTGAATCATCTTCTTCCATCTCCCTGTTTCTCTAAACTAAAGGGCTTTACTGTCTTTCAAGTGCATCCTGGAATTTAGTTGTGTCTCCTTGAATATACTTTTTTCTTTTCTTTCAGAAACACTTCTCACTATCACTGCTACTACATCAAGGCACTTACTATTTTGTCACACCTGGTTACAGAAGCATCAGGCTGCCACTGAATTTGTTAATTTGATACATTTCCCATTCCCTGTCTCATTTTAGGTTAGATGAAATAAAATTCTTTTCTCACATTTTCTAAGGTTAGGTTGAGATCTTGCCCCTTTCCTAAACTGTGTCTAGTCCACAAGTTGTCCTTCGCATTTTAAAAATTTTACTCTTGATGAAACTGTTGCATAATGAACCATTTCTACCTAAGAGACTGTAACCCCTGCTCTATATTTGGTATCAAGAGTCAGGGCAGTAATTGTCTTCTACAGCCATATACATGCCCAGCCACACACAGAATATTGTGTTTGTTTCTGACAACACATTGTTTAGGAAGATGTTAACAAATTGGAGTGGACTCTGAAATGGGCAAAGGCCTTAGAAATTCTGTCATAAGGATGATGATTATAGAGGCAGTTATTTAATCTAGTAGCTGGTGATGATGAAGATGGTTAACACATTACACAATGCTGAAGGTGTGCCTAATATTGCGCAAAGGATATATGTTATATATACATACACACATGTACACACACGTACACACATACACACACACATCCTCATGTAACAAACACACAGAGCTTCTATGAGTTAGGTATTGTTGGTAGATTAGGAAACTGAAATACAGAGACATGTGATACAGTTCCAGGTCACAGAATTGGTAAATGAAGACTGTTGCTGGACCAGAGTGTCTGCCTTAGGACCTGCTTTGTATCCCTACTTTTTTTCTTTTTTTCCAGGGATAGAACCCAGAGGAGCTCAAACACTGAGCCACATCCCTAGCCCTTTTTTTATTTTAAGATAGTCTCACTAAGTTCTTTAGGGTCTCTCTACATTGCTGATGCTGATTTGAACTTGCAACCCTTCTGGCCTTAGCCTGCTGAACTGTTGGGATTACAGGCATGTGCCACCATTCTGGCTTGCTATCTCTACTTTTGAGAAAGTTTATCAAACTGGAAGAGAGATTAGCATTGATGAGGGATTGGGCCAAGCCATGTAAAATTATTATCGTACTTAGTTTTATTGTATCTAAGATATCACTGGTTATAAAATGCATCATCATTTTATTTTCCTCTAATAAAAATTGCTGCCAATTAAAATTAAGACACACAATCATTTGTAAAGCCCCCTCTGATTCTCTAGTTGTTGGTATATGAAGGGAGCATGTCTTAGAATAGATGAAAAATGTTGTTTGGTATTCCTCCATTTCTCGGATCAAAGGACCAAGCTATAAGGAAGATTTTAGCTCAAAGAAATTCTTCTAAGCTCTCAAGCTGCTGAGAAATATAACCTCCACTTGCCAGAGGGCTTGACACAGCAGGGGCTCAGTGTGAAGTTGCCTGTTGTGTAGGTGTTGAGATGGTCAGGGGATCTTGCTGGGAGATAAGAAGGATTTATTCAATTTGAATCCCAGGTGAAATAAATGATCTTTAGAACTCCTCCATATCTTAGTATTTTGAATGAAATATAGCATACAACACCACATAAGCAATCACAAAAATTTTTAAGTGTACTTGGCCGTTATCTATACCATTTATCCTTAGCAATATTGTGACCCAGTGTACCTTCTTGCTCTCAAAATTTTTCCTTTTCTTTCTTTTTTTTTTTTTGACATTCAGAAACATAGTTGGTCATTTTCCATTTTTCCCTTTGGTAAGGTCTGGAATTTGTGACTCAATATTGGAAGTCCCATACATTCTCATTCAACCCATCTTCCCTGCTTTTCTGCTTCTCTCCCAAATGCAATAGCTGAATCCCATTGTGTTTCCTCATTGAGAAGAAATGGCAGGCTACCATAAATAAAGGCTCACAACACAGTGCTGACATACATACTAGCCTTCTGGGAAATGTCAGCACTTGTGCTCTTGTCATTTTTCAACTTAGCCATCAGTCTCTGCTTTTCAAAATTCTATTCATCCTTCAAGACTCAGTTTAAGTTTGTTCTCCATCAAAACAACCTGCCTGATTACCTACAGTGTCATGATTTCTGCCTTTCTTGTCTACTATTTTACTTATATCATTTTGATGTTTTTTACAGCATTTGACCTTGAAATCTAGTTATTTTATGGAGTCTTTTGTCTTCCACCTGATTATGATCTGTGAGGGCAGAGATGATTCTTAGTCATCTCCTCACGCTCTAGCAAAGGGCTTGACACAGGAAAAGAGCTCCAGACATATAAGCGAATGAATGAACTATGGCATTTCATTGCAGATTTATCTTTTCATAAATATCTGGATTAGGCTAATAAAGATTATTTTGTGTTTTTTTAAATGCATTGTACGTGTCAGTGGAATTGGGAATTGTGGCATGTTTTTAAGCTGAGTGATTTACAGGCCAGTCTGGGAATGCAGCTGTTAAATAAGCCACACAGAGAAAAATCTATAAGCAGATAATGACTTTTTATGTGCTGCTATATTTTATAATGTTTCTATATTTCTTTTTATATTAAAATACTTATTAGACATAAAAGAAACAAGTTTCATTCTTTTTGTTGTGAATTTCTTCAGAGCTTTGAAGTTTTGCAAGCTCTTGATTTGGGTTCTAAACTGTAGTGAGATGAAAACTTCTGAGAGTATGTTTAATTTACACTGGCATCTTTGGAATAACTCTAAAGAACTCCCCCTTTTAATCTGTGGCACAGAAGATGCGAAGAGAAAAATCTTATTAGTTTTTGATGGTTGTCTGATGCTTGGCTTTCTCCTTTTGCTAGAGACAGATTATTAATTTGTGGCAGGTGTCTTGGAATTAGGATATATGTAGAAGGGAATCAAGAAGGATGGATGGTTTTCTTATTATTTGCTATTCCCACTGGCCTTCCAGATATTCCATAGGGAAAGAAAAAAATTAGGTTTTCATCATTACATATTGGGGTAATTTGCAGTAATTAATTTTTTTTTTGGTGAAATAATGATTAGGATATTATGTAACCTTTGGAAAAGAGAGAAAAAACTATTCGATCTGTTTTTTTTTTCTTTTGTAATTTAAGTTTCTGATGGTTGAATTTCTAGTCTAGATGTGCTTTAATTCCTTTATAATCATCTTCAGGCTACTTAATCAAAGCAGCGGGATGTCAATTGAGGGGATGTAATACTGAACGCTTGGATTGATGGCCTTCTGTTGATTAAAGGAGATGGGTTATATAGCTAATAAGAACTTGCTTTAGGGAATAAAATTTAATAAATAAATTAGACTGTAATTGTGTATTGAAATAAATTTAACATGTCTCATGAAATCTTTCCATTCCAAAAACATTATTTTCCTTCAGTACCTACTAGATGTGTAGTACTTTCTGTATCAAGAAAGTATAAAAAGATACTTTATAGTTACCTTTGTATCTTTATAGATAGATTTTCTGGGTTTGACAAAAAGCATGAAAAAGAAAAAAAAATAAAGAATAAATATATTAATAAGAGGCTATTTACTTCCATGAATTTAGCTATTTTTAAATGACTTTCAATTCACAACAAAAAACAAACTTGAATTATATTTGCTTGAAAAATACACCCACTTTCAATTAAGTATTTAAGTGAATTAATTTAAAGAGCCCCAATTGCAATAATTATGTCTTATTTAAAGCAGATTATGTCTTAGTTAAGGCAAAATTGAACTGACCAAGGATTTAAAAAGAGTATAAATTATATACGAAAGGCTACATTGGTTAAGCAGATTTTTATTTATTTCATTTGTGTTTTAAGATTGAGATAAATTTTACAGCAGTCAAAGTGAATACTAATTAAGAAAATTACTGAAGTAAATATGTTTTTTTTTTTTAAATCATTACTTCTACTTCGAGGAATAGAACATGCTTATCACGGGAGAGTATTTTTCTTATTAAATAGGTTAACACACATGAGAGTTTTTGAAACTCACCTTGATATAGCTTTCATTCTAGAATTCATTTTTGTGGTCTTAGGTATTTTATCATTATAATTTTATTTATTTTTTTTTTTTTGTGTGTGTGTGTGTGTGTATGTGATACTGGGGTTTGAACCCAGGGCCTCACATACATGCTAGGCAAGTGCTCTACCACTGAGCTACATCCTCAGCCCAACAAAATTTTGTAAACTATAAACGTTAGTAAGAACACTCTCTTCACTCTCTGCAGTTCATTTGGTCAACTCTTCGTGCTGAAGTCTGGTGTCTGTGAAGAAGATTACTTCAAGAGAGTTAGGGTCTTGATGGTTCTGGTTGGAGCATTTACCCCCTCTCTAGCTGCTGTGGTCACTGCTGCCTTTCTGTGTCTCTGGGAGGAGTAATGCTATTGTTATAGTAAAGGCCCAACATAATTTGTCTTCTTTGGGTCTAAATGATAGAGTCTGGGACTTAGACTGATTACAATAGAAATGACTCTAAAGCATTGGAATGGAGTAGAATTCAAAGTACTATGAATAGTGCATTTACGTTTTTCAAAATGTCTCTTTGATCAACCTGACCTCACAGCATGATACAAGTTACACCAAAAATAACAGTTAACCTGAAAACGGGAGTTACACTCTAGTTTTTCTTTCCCATTCTATGCTATTCCATTCCATTCCACTCCATTGGGTGGGTGATTTCATGAAGCATTAATGAGGGATGACTTAACAGTTTTGAGAAACACTGGGCCACTTAACAACTATCAGCCTGTATACAGTGCTTTTTGGCATACAGTCTTTATTCTTTTTAAGAATACATCAAAACAGTTTTTATACTTATTCTTTTTCATTTAGGTAAGGAGGTATAAAATCTGAAAGCATAAATTCAAGATTAAATAGGAAAATTTAGATTATTTGAAGATGTTTAAGAAGATTCACGACAAAAATATTTTTGAAGTAGACAGATCAATTCTGCCTCATTTTTGGGTTCTATTTTGGTTTCAGTCTGGCTAGAAAGAACTGCATTTGAGGAAATCAGTGACTCTCACAGGTACACAGATTACTACTGTTAATTGTAGTTTATCACCTGCCCTTAAAACACCTGAGAGAAGCAGTGTGTCTTACATTCCTGTCCTGGGATCTAGATTGCAGTGAAGATTTGAAAGTCCGGGGGGGGGGGGGGGGGTATTATAATAGAGAAGGAGATAATTCTTCTGGAATTTAAGGGATTTGGTGATCCTAGAATTTATGATACTAAATTCTAAGGAACCAAAATACTGAATCTAATATTTCACTTCCATGTACTCTCAAGTGAAATTCAGGAGTAAAACTCTGGACAGAGAGCAGAGTTCTCTGGGGGCCTCCTTATTTAATGAATCCTGCAGGGAGTGTGGGTCTGTCAAGCTGTGGGCTGAGTGCCCCAGGGGAAGAATAAACCAGGAGTAAATTTCCCTAAAGCCAAATAATATTTTGTTCATTCTTTAAGAATTTTTCTCTGTGGGTCCCCTGCTCCCTCCTGCTTTGTAACCAAGGATTTGGGAACGTAGGTGCACCAACAAGACTGAAGGCTTTTTATCCCCCGTTGTCTGACCGCCTTGCTGTGTGTATGCCTGCCTGTTCTCCATAGTTTCCTCCTGTAAGGTCCTTTCAGGGCAGGGATGCCATCAATCTTTACGCTGTTTCCAGATACCAGCTCTGCGTGAATGTTTGTTGATTCTATTTTTAACATCACATCCTTTGTGTGAGCTGCCACCAGGCAGGGATGACCAAATGTCCTGTTGTTCTCCCAGGTTCTTCCTGGTTATGTTCCATTCTTTTGTTCATGATACCTAGAAATCCTTTTGTAATGGCAATCTGTGCTTCTGTAACTGTGCTGAATCTTTTTAATTCAAGCAAAAAGTATGCCTTTGAAACCGTGTGGTGTAAGCCTCTTCAGGAATCCCTATAGACTAACAGACCACAGAGAAAATGACCTTCGGCTGCAAAGTAGGGGGCCAGTTTACTTGGCTTTAAGAGATCTTATCAAAGTGAGAACCAGCCACTGTGGTAGTCCATGTGGTCTGAGGATGGCCACCCTCTCCTCCCCTCATCATACCCCTTTTATCTTAGCCCTCAACAGAGACACCAGTAAATTGGCCTGAAATGAGATTTTGAGAGCTGCTCAGGCTCACAGTGATAATGATCATACGAAGGGCCTCTTTTGTCTGATTTGGACCTCTGCCTCCAGACCCTGTGTGTTTTCCCCATAGGACCAATGGCCTCTTTCCAGGGATAGAACTTAAAAGTTGTCTCCTCCTTGTCCCTAGTCCCTACGCCAGTAGATCAGTTGAAGCCATGAAATTTGTTACACACCCTCCTTTGTTCATTTCCCTCCCTCCTTTTTGTGTCATTGGGCTTCACATCTGTCTCTCCTATTGCCTCTTTAAGGTCAGGGTCTATGTTGTGTGACTCTTTTTGTCTCCTTGTCAGCTGCTGTCATACTTGACTCCTCATAAGCACCTAATGAATGTTGCAACAAAAATCAGTGAATAAATAAATAATGTATGTATCACATTTTATCTATTTCTTGTACCTTGTATATAAGCATGCATTTATTCTATCATTCATTCATTTAGTAAAAAAAAAGTATTTATCTGTCATCTCAGGGGCTGAGGTTACAGGAGGGAATAAGACAGTTATCAGCCTCAAGGAGCCCGTAGCTTATTATATGTAAAGGTACTTGATTTTTTCCTTCAGAGTCTCAAGTGGATGAATGACCCAGCCTGATGTTTGTTGAATTGATATCCCTGTTTCCTGTAGGAATTGCTTGCCACCCAGCCTGCCCCAGGTAGACAAGGGATCATGTGGCTGTATATACTTTGGGTTTGGGTGTTCTAGTTGTTGCAGTGACTGATTGGTCATGGGCCACAGCACATTTTAAAACAATCGCCAGTGCTGAGAGGAGAATTGATCTCATCCAGCACACAGCATACATCTCATGCTGAGAGCTTTAGATTATTTCAGAGAGTCAGTGACATCTCAAATACTACAAGAAGCAGAATCACATTTGTTAGTGTTAGGACATATTTATGGCGCGTGGCCTGCCATTTTCTTGATATTGTTTAGGTTTTCACTATAATAAGTCTGCGTATTTCAAAGTTAAGTTGGCACTGGGAGAAAGGGCTCTATTGTCTAAAATACTGGAAGACAAATGGATTTATTTTTGGTAACTTCTACCGATGTAATGACTTTACATAAAATGAAGACTGAATTCCCAAGATTGTGAATTATAGCCCATGTAAATTCAGCTTTGCAATGCCATTAATATTTTACTTTCGCTGTGAACAAGGTTGTTAAATTTAAATAAAAAACTGTTGGTTTCCTTTGGTAAGATGTTTTATTTTTACTCACCCCCTAAACATTTAATTTTTCCCCACATTTACCAATTTAAGCTTATTTTGTGAGTACAAATCAGCTTTGAGAAAGGGCAGATTGATCAAAACATATGTTTGGAGCATGTAATATGAGATTCTTTTATCACATTATTACTATGTTTATTGTATGTGTATTACTTAGACTAGTGATAGCATTCAGTCCTAGTTTAATTTTAATCCCCCTCTCTGGCCCACCATCTGCTTAGAAAACAAAGCATCATGTTTTATGTTTACTGGGAAAATGGTTAGAACCATGATACCATGATATCTTTTTTTTTTTCCCCCTGGTACTGGGGATTGAACCTTTGGTCACTTAACCACATCCCCAGCACTTTTTATTTTTTATTTTGAGACAAGGTCTCCCTAAGTTGCTTAGGGCCTCACTAAATTGCTGAGGTTGGATTTGAACTTTCAATCCTCCTACCTTAACCTCCCAAGTTGCTGGCATTACAGGCATGCCCCATCAGGCCTGGCCCATGGTATCTTGTTTATATTTTAACCACCAAAAGGCATTCATATGAGGAAGAGAAGTGTAATATAGGTATCTCAATGTACAAGGGCTGAGTGACCCTTTGTCATTGGTGGAACACGGGGGGTCTGTATGCTGCAGCTTTGAGACTCACCGCATGTGGGGTGGCACTACAGGCCTTTAACCTGGGGCTTGGTTCCCGCCCAGCCTCTTCTTTCCTCTCTCCCACAGGTGACTTGTGTCATCTTCACTTTGCCCTGCCCCCATCCTTGGATCACTCTAAACCTGGAATGCTGTCTCAGGCCTGTTTGCTCTTTCCTTCCAGGTCTGCCAGGTGACTTCTTACTCAACTTTCATTTTCTGCTCAAATTTCCCTTGGTGGGAGAAGCCTCTCCTGACCTTTCCAGGCAGAGTTAAGTGTTTCCATGTCTAATGCTGAAGATTTCCAAGCACTTGATGCTGGGGGAATGACTTTACTGAAAACCCAAAGCTATAGATATGGGGAGGCATTTGCTTCTTTATTTGTGTTATTTGACATGGATTCTAGTCTCCAGTGTGCTGGTAGTTTTTGCTGGTAGTTTGAATAACCTCGTGGAAATCACACCCATAAAATGATGAACATTGTCTAGACTGTTTATAGGTTTCTATAAGTGAGGTAAAAATTTGCTTGAGATCCTTTTTATTTTTCACTTTTACATTTGGAATAATCATAATTATAGACTCATAGGAAATAGGAAATTACTCATATGTGAAGAGTCCCATGTACCCTTTGCCCAGCTTCCCCAGTGATGACATTTTACACAGTTGTACAATATCAAATCCAGGACTTTGATGTTGGTATGTTACTGTTAAATTAGACTGTGTTCTTTGTTCAGTTTTCAGTTTGTGCATATGTGTGTGTGTGTGTGTGTGTCTAATTCTATGAAGTTTAATCCCATCTATAGATTCATGTGTTTCACCACTACAGTGGACCTTCCTTATGTTTCTGCTTTTTAGGTGGACTTTTCCCTCTGCTACTCCCTGGCTCCTGATAAATACTTGTCCGTTCTCCATTTCTGTAATTTTGTCATTTTAAGAATACTACACAAATGGAATCACACTGTGCATAACTTTTTTTAGATTGGCTTTTTTTCCATTAAGCATAATGCCTCAATATCCATTCAGCTATTATAAATAGTTCATTCCTTTGCATTACCCAGTAGCATTGCATAGTGTGATTGTACTGGAGTTTGTTTAATCATTCAACCAGTGAAGAACTTTTGGGTTGTTTGCAGTCTTATTTATACATTCATTTATTAAATTTATTTTATTAGAAACAAACTGTGATGAACATTTGTATAAAGATTTTTGTGCACACTAGTTTTCATTTCTCTGGGATAAATGCCTAAGACTATGGCGACTAGGTCATAAGTACATGTTTAGTTTTATAAGAACCTGCCAAACTGCTTTCTACAGTGACTATTTTACATTTTTTTGCCAGCACTGATAAGAGAGACCAGTTTTTAAGGTGATAGTAATTTAACAGAGAAGGTCATCTGGGTACAGCAGTCAGAATCTTCTAGGATTGAAGGAGGACAGTGCTAGAATCTTCCCTTGTCAAGATATATCAAGGGACTATCTAAATTATGTTTATGGTGCTGTTTGTCTAACTGAATATTGTTTTAAATAAATGAACCATAAGCTTAGACTATCTTTTTTCTTAAATTCCTTTTTTTTAGTTGTAGATGGACAAAATATCTTTATTTTTATTTGTTTATTTTTATGTGGTGCTGAGGATTGAACCCAGGACCTCACGCATGCAAGGCAAATGCTCTACTACTGAGCTACAACCCTAGCCCTGTAGGCTTTCTTTATAAAGACAAATGCATATACATATTAGTGATGTAGTAGTATTGGTTTGCTTTGTTGTTTTTAAATGTTTTTATCTTCAGACATTTAGTGAGAGATTGTTAGTGTCAGACACTAGGGGATTTGGAAGTATGGGGGAAGTGTTAAACTCCCAACTCTATCCCATTTTAGCTGTGGATATTTATCTAGTCTTCAGCTTCATCTCTAATGTGGCAATGATAATACTGGGCTGTTGTGAGGACTAAATAGTATAAATAGCATGGTCCTGGAGATCATCTCTCCTTTACCATCTCATTGTTATTTTTTTTTTTTTGGTGAATTTTTATGTTGATTAGAAATAGCTAATATTTCCATTAGTTTTGCAGAAGAAAGAAAATGTTATTGATAATTCTGTACTGATAAGGATTGTGCTGATTAGCCTGCCGTTTATTGAGAACATGTTGAATGCAGTGCCATGTCTGGTAAATATGGATCACCTGTCTTGTTTGAGCTTCATAGCAGATCGGTTACTAGGCATTCTGATCTACCCATTTTCTAGATAAGGGAAACCAAGGCCTATAGAGTAAATTAACTTGATGAAGGAAGAATTTTAACTGTGGTGACTCTGTCCCTGGTGCTCCAGTTTTAATCATGAATCTGTGTCTATTTGTTAGAGTTGATTGCTTTTCTGCATGCACTTCTTTGAATAGTATGAATCGTAACTGAAGTGATTCCATACTAAGCATTATCAGATACACTTCCTACATTCACTGGGAACTAACCTACTAAGAAGTACAATTGAGCTTTGTCTAGAGATTGGTGGAAACAACCACACAGAGAGGACGACCATTGCGTTTCAGAACGCAAGACTAACTAACAATGGTATTTTAAAAATAACTATCTTGGATTTTTGAGAGGCAAGATAATGACTTTAAGTGACATGATAGAGAAGATTTTGGATCATCCTGATGGGAGAAGCTTTGTCTGTAAATCATGATTTCCTGCACATACTGTAATTTAATTCATAAAGATATCATACAAAGTAGTCGATATTATAATTTACCTGAGAGTGAACTGACCTATCCTTTCATGAGGGACATCACTTTTAAAATATATAATTCATTTTTGTTTGTAATTTCAAATTTAGTAAAGCTGCAGAATCTCAGGCTTGTTTCTGTAGTGTGGCCTCAGCTCAGTGATGTGAGGCCACGCCCAGTACTCTCTCACATGTGAATCTTCCTTAAGAAAAGTTGTTTTTCATACATAGGAAAGCAAACTCATTTTAGGTATGAATGCCTCATCTAAGTGCTATATATTTCTTATCACTTCTCAGCACAGTAAGAGATTCAAATACAGCCTATATTTAAAAGGTGAAGCAGGTTATATATAGTTAGGAAAGTGATGGAGGAGAAGAAAAAGAAAGTGAGTTATATATGAAATATAACAGTAAATATATTGCTTTAATGAAAAAAAAACAGACTTTGAATTAAAAATGACATTTGGTTAATTATGTTTTTTTAACCATTATTTAATGAGTACCTGCTGTGGTCTAAGTACTGGACTAGATGGTTGATAACATATGATTTTATTTTACTTTAAAGCGGCCTTATGAAGTAGTTGATGATATTATCCTAGTATAAACTAAGAGGTGAGATTTCGTGTCACGTGGCTGGTGAGTGGCTAGGGTTCATTTATTGCTGTTTCTAAGGCATACCTTTCCCTTTGGTACACCTGAGGATGGAGAAATAGAGGTGGGATTTTGTCCTTGTCTGGGTGGGCTATCCTTTAGTATGTCTGTGAGGTGGTGGGTGGAATACTCTAGTCAGTTAATTTCTTATCCAAACATAAGTGACAGAGCTACATTTTCCTTAACCATTTTCCCCTTATTTTATGTTTAGTTTTTTGTATAAGAATAAGTTAGAATATTGGCTTATGATTTCACTTAAAATCTTCTCTCCATATTTGGGAAAACAATACCCTGTTCTCATGATAAACTTCAGATTACATCTAGTGCCAGGACAATCTAATTGGGGTGCCATATAACCATATATGACCCTTCTGTTCCTTCTAGCTAGATTCTTTTTCTGACTAGATAGATTCCTTCTGTTAGGCTTTAGAACATATTCTTTAGGTTTGAAAGCAGGGTTTCTTGGGACTGGGGATGTGGCTCAAGCGGTAGCGCCCTCGCCTGGCATGTGTGGGGGCGCTGGGTTCCATCCTCAGCACCACATAAAAATAAAATGAAGATGTTGTGTCCACCGAAAACTGAAAAATAAATATTAAAAATATTCTCTCTCTCTCTCTCTCTCTCTCTCTCTCTCTCTCTCTCCTCTCTTTTCGGTTCTCCTCTCTTCTCTCTCTCTCTCTAAAAAAAAAAAAAAAGCAGGGTTTCCTTCCTTATTATAACTGATTTTGGGGAAAATGGAAATCAGTTGGCCTACCTTGAGTTCTGATAGTAAGACATAGAAGAAAGAGTTCAAGGCCATATGGGGTCTAGAACATAAAATTTACCATGGGTGTTCCGTAGGTAGGTAGTGGAAATTTTCTTATGAAAACTGAAGTGATTCCATACTAAGCATTATCAGATGCACTTCCTACATTCACTGGGAACTAACCTATTAAGAAGTACAATTGAACTTTGTCTAGAGGTTGGTGGATGGCATAACTTAGAAAATTATTTTCTGTTTTTGACTTTGAGTCAAAGGTTTGGAAATGATCTCTTTCTAGACTTCATAATTAGAGAAATGTAGTTTTAGTGTGTATTTGGTTATCATGACCCATGTGACATTTACTCAGTTTCCCCAAAATAGGGCAGTGAGTAGGATTAGAAATATTACAGGTGTGAAAAATTTAAGAAATAAAGACATGGAAATAAATGAAAAGCAGGGGCGCAATGGGATGATCCAGCTCTGATGGAGACTGGATTTAACAAAGGGAATGAATGAAAACCTGTACGTTTATTTTATAGGTATAGACACTAAAGGGTTTTAGTGTGGAAAAACTTCTTGAGGTAAACAGGATGAAATTGAGAAAAAAAACATGGTTGGGGCTTAACAGGTTATGTCCATCTCTTCTACCTCTGACAGCTGGATTTTGAGATCAAGGCTATTGAACTAGTGAATTCCACCGTAAGCATGGAACTTGGAACTTTGCTACCAGTGGGAGTTATCATGCAAAGGGGAGTTCCCCTCATATCCTGGCGCCGCAGGGTTCCCCAAATCAGGTCTCAACTGTCCAGGTTTCACATTGTTCAAAGCAATGACTTATTATCTGCTCACAACATTTGGTAACTTACAATATAGCTACAAGTAAAATAAAAACATTTCCATTTCTAAAATATTAAAATAAAAGCAGACAAAGCTTATTCTTTATAACAAAATGGAAAATCAAGTACATGGCACAGAAACACATGAAAAGATAAAATGATAAAAATAAATACAAGCATATTTATTATCTCAAAGAGCCAACACTCAAATTGGGTTTTTAAAAATCCCAACTAACTAATGTTTCTGAAAGAGTTTTAAAACATAATGACCCGCCTCTAAAGTAGTCAGATTCATAGAAACAGAAAGGGGAATGGTGATGGCCAGAGGCTCTGAGGAGGGGGAAATAGGAATGGTTTAACAGGCCTAGAGTTTCAGTTTTGCAAGATTAAGATATTCTGAAGATTTCTTTCCTAACAGTTTCAATACACTTAACAGTACTAAACAGTACAGTTAAAAATGGCTGAGGTGATAAATTTTATTATTATTATTATTTTTAACAATTAAAACCTACTGATCCCTCAAAGTTAAAAGTAAAAAGACAGGGTAAGATCTGTTAGTACTGGCAAGTGAGAATCAAGAATGACAGTGTTGATATCACATAAAGCAGAATTCAAGGGAAAAGTAAATGGGAGAAATATAATATTGTTGGCATCATTTTTATTTTTAATTTAAGAGTAAATGTAAACCCCAAACTAAAGTGGACGGAGAAACTGATCAATGTGTAGTAGTAGAATAGAACTTTTATGCTCTATTCAAATAGAAGGGATCGTTTTCTGTGTTAAGTAGAGATCCAACTATAATTTTGCACCAAGACAGTCATCAGTGACTTTGGTGAGAGCAGTTTCATTGTATCATTGGGCTCAAAACCAAGTGTGACATAGAGGGATGAAGGGCAAGAAACCAGAGAGGGGGCCTGAAATATCTGTCTATGACTGTATGAGCCATCCTGCTTAGAGTTCTTCTCTCTGTTGACAATCTGATTTTTAAAATGTGAAAGCATTCACTGTGTTTCTCTTTTCTCTCACGTTAGAATGGGTGAAAAGTTCCTGGGCAAGGATGATGAGCCTGCAGAGGTGGCAAGCCTAAAGAAAGGCTCTGCTAGTTCAAAGGAATTGCACATAATGCCAAGAGGTCACTGGTTGTGAGAACTTGAAGTAGACAGGAAAGGAAAGACTCTTTGCCTGTGTGGATTTGTCTGAAGCTGTGTTCAACAGTTTTTTGTTGGAGAGAAATTGTGGATCTTCTTAAGAAACTCTAAGAGCATGTTCAACAGAACACATGGGAATTTATGGGACCCAGTGACAGGATAGAATCCTGCTATTGTCCCCAGAAAGAAAAGTACTCCTGTGGATCAGAGACTCTCCACATAAACTGGAAAAGAGACAAAAAGGGCATGAGATTTGGGGTCAGGCTGACTTAGGTTCAGATCCCAGCTCTGCCATTTTCTCCACATATGTTGTTGGGGAGTTATGTAATCTTGAAGTTTTATTTGAGATCAAAAAATATAAATGGTCTAGCGTGTAGTAGGCACATAGTAGATGCTCGATAAGTGAGAGCTTCTAGTTAATGTCTCATTTATGCTGAGATCAGATAGTGAATTTTCTTGATGTCGGGCTACTAGTTGGAATTCTCTGTTACTGAAGAGTAAAAAATAAATGTACTTTTCAGTATCCCTACACTCAAATGGCTATAGTGATATAACTTTGATATCTCTATATTTCAAGCCTTTAGACATCTAAAAAAACTCTCCAAATGTAGAATTCTTCTAAAATTAGCAAAGAAAATTTGAAGACACCCTCAAGATCATGAAATCCGACTTCCAAGATCTTATTTAATAGATGTATTTTATTTGAGTATCTGCACTCATATATAATATAGTATGTCATGAGTGTGAATAATTTAAAGATGATTTATCAAGGTAGATTTATTTAATCTAGAAATGCTTTCCAAATATGTTCTTCTCTAGATGTATCCTTTTAGTTCTAATGTGGCTAATAGGAATATAGGGGATGTTAGTATTTATAGTATTTATAGAACATAGGGGATGTTAGAACATAGGGGTGTCTAGTATATAAATATGAAGAAATATTTTTTGTCTTTTGTCTAGATTACTGATTCAGACAGAAGATAAACCTTACAAAAAATTTGTGAAATTTGTGACCAAATTTCCATTTCGTGTCATTGTCATAAATTTTTTAAATATCCCTACTAAATAGTTTTATCCAAAAATTCCAAAAATGATATGTGATCCAATAGACACAAAACACTTCCACAATTAAATTTTATTAACATTCGACTCCAAATGTTATTTGTTAAATAATGGTAATATTTGTGCATAGGCCTTGAGGCAAAGGGACCCATTATGAATTAATTGTGATACTCTAGACATAGCTAATGAAAAGAGCAACCTAACCATATATATGAGCACTTATATGTCAGGCACTGTGCCAGTACCTTTATATAATCCTTTCAGCACTCCATGAGACAGGTACCATTATAATCTCTATTTTGTAGATGAGGAAACTGAGAAAGATCATGATTTCCTCAAGGCCACAGATGTAAAGATCTGGGATATGAATCCAGGATGTCTGACTTCAGAACCAAGACTAAACCACCACTCCTTACTGCTTCTTAATGAAAGGGCCATCGTTTCCAAAGTTCATGTGGTACGCAGTTGCTTGGATTTGCTGCGTATGTTGCTATAGAACCATCATTTCAGTAAGTGTTACTTCTTGGACTAGCCTCCATGTGCCTGAGGCCTCTGAGTGCCAAAGGCACTGTAGATCCTAAAAACATTTTGAGGTCCCAAGACAGTGTTGGTTTATTTATTCTTGGATGGCCAGGTACTACTCTTTCCTGGGTTGTCCTATCCTCAGGCATTTCTGTCCTTTCCCGAACTCTTCCACCTACTGCCTGGCCGGTGGTGGTATACTTCCAGAAGGGGTGAGGACAGAAGCTTAAAAACTCTGGGCTCGGTAGGGTGAGGTGGAGGTTTCTAGCAAAGCCTCTGGGATTCTGCAGTTCCTCCAATTCCCTACCTTTCCCCTTCCCCTTCCCCTTGACTTCTCTTTCTTCTTTCCTCCCTTTCCCTCCCTTCCCCTTTTCTGGTTTGTTTTTTACTTCTTGTCTTGCAGTGTGATTTCTGCTTCCTCTAAGAACATCATATCTCTTCTGCTGCCCCGGGTTTTGATGGAATGACATAACTACTTGGCTATAGTCTGAGGGTGTTTTTACTGCCAATAATGGCTGGAAACAGGGAGCTAAAGTGACTATCTCTGGTCCCCTCCCTGTCTCTTGTTATTCATATAGATGTTGTTTCAGTAGAGAAAGAAGATATATAACAGTTATTTATAAGCCATTGAATATTTGTTACTACGTTTTCATATGAAGTGCGAATTTTATTTTGGCCCTACATTTGGCCCAAATGTTTACCTTCTTGCCAAGTTCATCTGATACCTCACCTCCTAACTCTAATCATCAGCTTGCCCCTCTCTCTGAATGATTTTCATTTGAAGCGGTCCAATTAAGTCTTGTTAAGTGTGACAGTCAATTACTCAATAATTCCTATAAAATCTCTAAAATATAAAAAAGAGAAAATTGAAAATAGCCTAAGTAAGCTCTGAGGAGTTTTAGAGAAATGATTTCTTCTCTCATTTCTGGAAACAGGGAGCTAAAGTGACTAGCTCTAGTCACATGATGTTATTCTTTAATGAATCAGAGAGCTTCACAAGATTTTTTTTTTTTGTGGAAAATGAGGATGGTTTGATAAGCACCACGAGTTTCCTTACACAATAGCTCTGTATTTTGTGTAGAGAATTTTACATGAATTCCTCTTGGTCGGGAGGAGAAGGTCCTTCTTACTTACAATGACATGAGAGGAAAAGGTTTAAAGAGAGTTGAATGTTGAGAGGCTTTTAGAAAATCCAGTGACGTCTTTGTTTGGAGGCCCAGGATTGTCTCAAGGAAGAAGCAGGTCATGAAGTGTGGTCTTGGACCCAAGTTTCTATTTTGAAATAAAAGCTGTAAATCAGTTCTACTGCAACATGACTGACTTCTGCATTCCTCAAAAATCACCATGCTGTACAGAGTTACACAATGAAAACCACAGTACTTATGAGGAAAGTGGAATTAGGGACCCAGCATTCAAAACTTAAAAAAAGAAAATGTTTTTGAACATCTTAAAAAATTAAATACATACATACTACAGTAAACTTAGCATTTTAACTTAAAAAGATAATTAATTTGCTTGTGAAGTTGGAGTTTAGAGGGCTACCTTTGAGTTGTGAAGCAGTAGAAGAGGTCTGCGAACTTTGAGAATGGCCATTAACACCCAGTATCAGTGGCTTCAGGCAGAGGCAGTCAAGGGAGGTCCTTGGTCAGTGTTTCAAAGTATGTGCACGTGTGTGTTTTATGTGCTTCTACAAGGCTTGGGTTAGTTGAATGTGGTTACCTAGCGTTTCTTTGGGAGAAAGCCATGCTAAACACACAAAAAATTGGTGTTAGGCTCCCAGGGTTCTCTTTAATATCAGTTTCATCAGAACAAATTTGTTTTCAGAACCAGCATTATAGAAAATTATACAGTGCATTCTTTCAAATTTTCTGTTCTCATTGTTGTTTTAGAAATATACATGGAAATCCTTTAATTGGTCTAAGAGGAGGCTCTTAGTTGCTGTAGTTGTGAATATGTCACAGACAGAATTGTGGTCAGGGCTCAGCCTCACTGCCAGGTACAAAGCTATGTTTGCAGTCACTGGCTGTTCCTAGATTTTTCTCATTTGTGACACATTTTCTTTGAGGGAGGGGTTGGGGCAGGTACATACTTTTCTTTGGTGTTTATTACAAGGGAGTATTTTGAGTAAAATTAAGTATTTATATGTTCATCAGGAGGTAAAGGAAAAAAATAGATTTTTCTCTATACATAAGAAGGAATGAGGCACTGGTATATTCTATATTTTGAATGAACCCAGTACATTACCCTGAGTGAAATAGGCCAGACACAAAAGGCCAGATGTTATATAATTCCATGTGTATCAAATATCTGGAATAGGTTAATCCATCCACAAAAGACAGTTTTGTAGGCTTCCGATAGGTATGCAATTTACAAAAAGTTCTGGAACTAGAAAAATATCGTGTATCTGTTAGTTACACAATATTGCAAATGTATGAAGTGAATGGCACTCTTTAAGATAGTTTGAATAACAACTTTTATGTGGTGTATCTTTGGACACAATTGATAAATAAAAGACATATGTTGGATCTGTTTCTGGGCAGGGCCCTTTGTTCAGCACCATGTTGGTGTAGAGTGAGGCCAAGGTGCTGTTTACAAGGAGTTTGCAGCTTTGTTGCAAAGAGATAAACAGAACAATAGTTAGACTGCAAGGCAGAAATGAAATGTGCCATCAAGGAGGTGACAATAGGTTGCAGGTGCCCAAAGAAAGAGTGCATCTGTCTTTCTGGAAGGATGCAAAAGGCTCTCCTATAGGCAGTAGCACTTGAGATAGAACTGTTAGGTCGCAAATTAATGTTCTTAAGAGATCTGAAAAATGGCTATTCCTAGGCCTGGCCCCATTTAAGTTAAGTATCTCCGGGGGGGAAGAGTTTAAGAATAGCTTTTTTTTTTTTTTTTTAAGGTTTCCATGTGTTTGTTATATGCAGCCAGGTGTGAGAACCACAGGTGCAAGCAACAAACCAATATTGTTAGATGCATTCTGGGCAGTGGGAATTATTGGGACAAATGCCTAGCTGGGAGAACCCATGTTCTGTTTCACTAGACAGGAGTGTGAATGAAGGAGTGGGGAAGTGAAGTGAGAAAGCTGAGGGCGACTTTAATGTCATGTCAGTGTAGGAATTGCACTTGTTTTGTTGTTGGTGGAGAAGACCAGAAGGATTTTGCAGGGGCCAGGCGGGTTGAAAAGCTGAGCTTGTGCTTTAGATAGGTGAATCTGGCATCATTTTGAGATAAAAATTGTCTATGGTATACATAGACTGGACACACAAGACGTGTTAGGAGTGGATTTTTTTGTTTTTCATATTGGGGATTAAACATAGGGGTGTTTTTACCACTGAGCTGCATACCTATCACTTTTTATATTCATTTTTAAATTTTGAGACAGGGTCTCATTAAGTTGCTTAGGGCCCCACTAAGTTGCTGAGATTGTCCTTGAACTTGTGGTCTTCCTGCCTCGGCCTCCCAAGCTGCTGGGATTACAGGCATTCACCACTGCACTCGGGGGAGTGGCTTTTAATGGTTGAGTATAGGGGCTCTCAAAATGGAATCTAGAAGTCCCTGAAGCCTTTTTGAAGGTCTGTAAAGACAAAACTATTTTCAAGACAATTCTAAAGATGTTATTTGCATTTTTCACTGGGTTTTACATTTGTGTTGATCAGATGCAACTTCTGGTATCTTAGCATGAATCATGGGCATGGTACCAAAATGTAGTCATTATATTTTTCACCTCTGTGTACTTGTAGAAAAAAGGTTTGCTTAAGAATGTCCTTGATGAAGTATACAATACTCAGCCCTCATGTTCATATCTTTTTATTGCCTGTGACAAAGTGGGAAGCATATATAAAGCTCTTCTGCTGTGTACTGAAAAATGTTGGTTGTCTTGAAGCAAAACACTTCCATAATTGTTTGAGTAGAAAAAGAGAACTTACCACTTTTTTCATGGGATACCATTTTTCTTGGAAGAATGACTACCACACTATGGTTTTCAGATTCTGGTACTTGGCTGATGTTTCTTGGAAGTGAACAATGTGAAAGTATCACTGTATGGTAAATAACTGACAACATTTATTGCCAATGATAACATTTGAACTTTTATACAAAAAAGTAAATTTTGGAAAATCTGCATCTATTGCTGCAAACCTATATCAATAATTTAAAACTTTTCTGATGAGATTTTGTGATGTTTTTATATTATATAATGAAACATGATCGATATTCAGATTACCTACATTACTAGGTGAGCCATGATTTTGATTTTCCAGTGCTATCACAGGGAGTGACTGTGTGGGCAGAGTTTGGCCAGGAAGCAGGATGGCTCCTTTGTTCAGGTTTTCATCAGAGTAAAGTAGGTTGAGTTTTCAGGATTTGGCTTCTGCGTGGGGGATGGTAACAGAATTTTGGGGCCCGTGGACTTAAAAACCAGCAGTAGTTTTGGGCTGGGGTTGTGGCTCGGAGGTGGAGCGCTTGCTTAGCATGCATGAGGCACTGGGTTCGATCCTCAGCACCACATAAAAAGAAAATAAGGGTATTATGTCCATCTACAACTAAAAAAATAAATCTTCAAAAAAGAAAGAAAGAAACCAGCAGTAGTTTTAAGAAAAAGGAACTCCAGTGAGGAAGCTGGCTATGGGGTAGGAGCAAAGGAAAGTGATATTGTGCTTTTGACTAGACCCTGATATGAATATTTTTAATCCTTTATAAATGCTTTTGAAAAGAAGCTAATGGTATTAAAGCTTATCTATTATGGGAGTAAAATATAGAGAAACCAGTTTTCCAAGATGATGATAATTGTTCTTTTCCTTACTTGCTCTGATAATCATAATTTCTTTTTTGTCCTTTGTGATGCTGAAACAGTCTGCTCTGGGCAGCTAACCTGTCAACAGCCCTAGACTTGTGCACTTCCCCTCTTCCTTCTCAATCCAGCTGTTTCACCAGGGTCCCAGTTCTGCCATTGTTCTTAGGTACTAGAGACTTTCCTTGGTCTTAGACACTGGTCTTGGTATTTAAGAACTCAGGAACAGAGCCATCTCTTTAGCTTTTAAACTGCTAGAACTGGCCAACGCCCCACTTTGCCTCAGGAATTCCCTAATAATGGCTCCTTTCACTATTGCCTCTGACCTAATTTGTTGTTGTTTTTTATTTGCATGCTCCTTTTTACTGATCATGCAGTAGTATAATTTTTTCCCCTATTAAAAATCCACCCTACCTTTTAAGGGTTCTGGTTGGGGAAAATCTGTAATTTGCTTAGCAATAGTTCAGCTCTCTCAAAATGACAATCTGTCATGTCTTTGAAGACAGTGTGAAGTACTAGGTGAGGGGCCTGAGACTTGAGGTGGTAACTCTCTGGTTAGGATATAACTTTTTTGCATAGGAAAAAGAGAGATGGAGTAGTTCCCGAGAGGTTCCCTTAAGGGACAAAATCCAGTGAGATTCAGAGACCTCTGATAAGGCAAAAGAAGGGTAGACTAGTAGATAGAGACTAAAAAGAAAGATTGAGAATTCTTTCTGAGAAACTGGTAGCTTTTGTGTGGAGAAGGTGCCAACAGGGAGTGAGTTTCAGCACATTTGGGGAGGTCAGTTGCATTGCCCCTGTGGGCCAGGCTCTTTTTGAAGCAGGTGAGGTACCCTCTCCAGCTAACTACTGTCTGAGAAGTGGATACTAGATTTGTGCTGGAGTGTCTGAAAGAGTGAGAGTCCTCAGGATGGCCCATGATTGGGGTGGAGAGTCCTGCAGGCAGGAAGTCACTTCGAGCAGAGATGAGGTCTTCCCTGAAATAGGGCCACCATGTTCCTGGCACAGAAATTCCTGGATGATCCCCACTGTGCATGATATGTGCCAGATCTGGCCTTGACCATGCCTCAGCCTACTGATGAATGTGGCCTTAAGATCCTATTCAGACTTCCTTATATTCATATATAAATAAACCACCAGTGCAACTGCACATCATGTACAACCACAAGAAGGGATCTTAATTAAAATAAGTTATACTCTGTGTATGTATAATATGTCAAAATACACTGTACTGTCACATATATCTAAAAAGAGCAAATTTTAAAAAAAAGATCCCATATGGCATGTGGATCCTCCCCAATGTTGGGGCACTGATGCAGGAATAATAACACTTATGTGTTTTCTATTATAATAAGCTTAGTTTCTTAGCATATCTAGTCATGTCTTTGAAGATTAGGACTCTAGGTGGGATGGGTAGGTATAGACCTAAAACTAAATATAACTGGATTCAATCCACTGAGTGATACAGGTCAGTGGTTAGCCGCTGCATATGAAGTACTTATTTCCATGGGTTTTTATTTTAATCATAATTGGAGTTTTGCAAGTGTTAACAATGTTGTAAGAACCGATTTTCCAGTATTGATTTTTTTCTTTTCTTTTTTTTTTTTTTTTTACTTTGAATAAAATACATTTTAGTGAAAAAAAAAAAAAAAAAGCAATTATTAGGAGACTTGGAGCTCCTGTTCATATTTGGCAATCCTTTGGCTTCTCTGGGAATTTGTGCCTTTGCTTTTGGATACAATGCTGTGTTCAAAGATGATTTCCCTGCAATTTGACAACGACAACAAAAAGTAGTGTCATGTATAGAAATATAGCCTGGTCACTCACAGATATGCACCATTTATCCAACAGCCAATCTCCCTCCAGACTTTCCCAAAATGTGAGTTCCTTTGCTTTTCTGCTGAGGCACAATAGTCTTAGAAAATCAATACATTCTTATTTTTACTTCAGTGGTTTTACCTTGGGAGACCAGGTGGCCCCAAACTTTCTACTACAGAAGCTGGTTGCATTTATGTGAGAGGTGATTTGCCTGACTTTCTGTGGAATTTTCTTCAAAAGACCAGTCTTGCTTGCTATATACTTTGAGCTTCCCAGATATTTTTTCCTTCTGTGTGTCTCATTTGGGGCCTGCAGAGCAATCAAGTTGGCTAGTGTTCTCCCTGCCCCTCAGATTGTAGATAAGAATTGTAGTCAGCGAAGGCTTTTAGAGACTGGGGAGAAGGTCCTCTGTTTTTTGCTTCCTTGTTTGTTGCTTGGGGAAGTGAACTGGCTGGCCAGCAAGAGAGAGCCACTTTGGAGGTTCTCATGGTTAGTCCATGTGCTTTTTCCACGCTATCGAAATCCTGTCTTCCTGGCTCTGCCCTTGGGATGTCACCGTGTGTGCAGGGAGTTAGTCTCTTTTCTCCTAAGGGAATGAAGTGCTTCATTTTGAGAGAAATCCTTTGAGAGGGGCAAAGGCACTTATCTCTTATATCAATTATTTGAAATTGGCTTAGGATAGGGGCATTTTTTTTCTCATTTCTTCATGGCTGTTCCCCTTCTCCCCCAACAAATAAAACTGGGCCAGACACTAGATGTGATTAGTCACCTTTATATCCCTGGTTCTTAACAATGTGCAGAAAAAAGGGGTCTGGATTTATTTACTGCAAATTAAAATCCCCTGCATTCTACTAGATCACATCCCCAAGGAGAAGGATTACAACATCCGTTTCATGGTTTCCTTAGCAATTGTTGGATTTCTACTGGCACTGAAATGCAGTCATGTGGGTATTTTGACATTTGTCTTCGATAAATAGAAAAGGATGTAATTAAAGGTCAGATCCTGAAATGGGATTTTAGTTTATTTTGATGTCTGTGGAAACTTACTATGTTTGGCCAGTGTTCTTTTAATGATTTAAGTTTTAAATACCTTTTTAATTATCTAAGTTTCACTGAGGTCTGCAAATTAAGGCAATATAAATAAATGTCAGGTTGCCAGAAGGGTGATCTAACAGCTTCCTCAGTCTTGATAATAAATGGTATAATTAATGGTATAAAATATTATGCTGCCTTGTCTATTAATTGGGGTAGAAATTTCAATTCAGAGGCAGGATGAATTTCTCCTTGACGTGTATTATCAAGATTAAAGGCAAAATGGGCTAAAATGAGGGTATTGTTTATATCAGTCACATTTTATCCAGTTCCTAGAAGGATTGTATCACTCCAGTGTTGTGTGTGACACCTAAAACCTAACAGATTACGTAATGAATATGAATTTAGAATTCCGGTTGGTATCCTTATTTAGAGTGGCATCTATTTTTGCAAGCTCTTCAGAGTTTGGTCTAGCTTCCTGTGAAGTATCTTTCAATTTATCTCTGAGTATGTAATCTCAGAAATGTTTATGGTACACTGATCTTAACATATTATAATAAACTTATATTTAGAATTTTTTGGTGTCTGTATGTATGTATGTGTTTCTTTTTTTAAAGAAAAGCTAAGAAATTTTAGTCTCTTCATTGCCCTCTACAAGGCACTTTTTCATATTCTGAAATAGTTATTCTTATAGTGCAAAAAGTCTGGGTAATTGAGAATTTCTTTTTTTTCTGTGAGCTCTCGCTTCTATCAAATTCAGGATTAATCTTCATGTTGGCATCAGTGCCCATGGCTGTGGGCTTTAATAGAGTCCACCTTCCTTGATCACAGAAAATTAGAACATCACCAAATAGGGCAACTTGGGGCTTTCCAAATGCTTGCCATCTGGAGATCTTGGTTCATGCCTATAATGATTCTTTTTTTCCTGCTTCTATGTCCTTATTTTTCAGAATTTCACCCATCTTAAAGGGCCCATCCCAGGATCTTCTGCCATATAGTCTCCTGGTTTCTCTATTTAAATAAAACATGATATTCCTCTTATGGTGTGGATCACTAGTTCTCCAAAATTGCTTCATTAGTCTCCTAGGTTTGCCATAAAAAAATATCATGGACTAGGTGGCTTGCAAGACAGGAATTTATTTTCCCTCTGTTCTGGAGGCTGGAAGTTCAAGTTCAAGGTGTCCACAGTCTTGGCTTTCTCTTGAGATCTCTTGCTTTCATTTGTACACAGGTGCCTTCTCTGTGTCTTCACATGACCTTTTCTTCATGTACTTGCCTACTTGGTATTTCTTTCTCTTCTTAGAAGGACACCAGATTCTAAGAAGAGAAAGATTGGGGCCACCTGCATAACCTTTTTTTTTTTTTTTTTTTTGGTGGTGGCCGTGCTGGAGATTGAACCCAGGGCCTTGTGCATGCTAGGCAAGCACTCTGCCAACTGAGCTTTAATCTCTTTAGCCTCTTTAAAGATCCCATCTCTAATTAGTCATATTCTAAGATGCTGCTGGGTTAGGCCTAGGCCTTCAGTATAAGAATTTTTTGGGAGCACATTTAAGTCCCAAACAGTGGCTACTTGTATACATCATATATATCTGTTCCTCCTCCTTTTCCCTCATTAGATTGGCTATTTGAAGGTATGACGTTATATAAATGGGCTTAGGAGACCTGAGTGTAATGCTTCATATGTAATAAATGGTCACTAAATACCTGTTGAAATATAAGTTTAATTAAATCAATCTCTCAAAAATTTAGTATGCTTATTAGACTTTTATGGAAATGATCTATGGCCAAATATGGTGCTTAAAATTACTTCATAGATTTGGTCAAATGCTGCCAAGTAATTTATTAAACAGAACATTGCTGGAGTGCTAAGCTACTCTTCTGTTTTATTTTTCTTTCAGATTTAAGTAATTTCACTGTGATTTTGCATTTATATATCTTCTCTCATTCTTACAAACTCAAGGTGGAAAAAAAAAAGTCAAGATAAAACTTAACCTGTCCACCTTATAAATCCATATGCAAATCTTTACGGCCTTTGGCAGTCATTCTATACATTCATTTGGCAAACCTTAAATAATGGCGATGTAATCAGACAATTCATTGAGCTCTTTGGGTAGTGACATCAAAGGCCTCATCAGGAAACCATGCTACTAAGTTTTGAATGTTTCTGGGAATATTTATGAAGTTAATATTGACTAGGTTAGGAAAGTGGTAACTCCCATTTTGGAAATTTAGGAGGGTCAAAGTATTTGTGCCATCCACCATGATGTAGATTCCTGCATGAGCTATCAAATACATGCCTGAGTGTCTGAGCAGAGTCTGTGCTGCATGCTAAAAAGATGCCTTGTGTAGCCTTCCTCTGCATACCATCTCTGTGTGCATGCTTTGTTCAGAAAGGCCTGGCTGAATTTTGCACCTTTACTAACAAGGTGCTGTCTTTCTAGCCTGTGGTCTGTTTAGAGCTATCCTCACTAGCAGTTTAGAATCCTAGTTCTTGGAGGAAAATGGGAATATGCACCCTCAACCTTTCTGACAAACAGCTTTTATGAGAACCTGCCTAAGAGAAAGAGGCATTTAGTTTACTATGCCTAAAGGACTTATATTCATTTGCACCTCCAGGGACCAGATTCTTTCAGATTCTGTGGTTACCTCCAGCAAGCTGTAGAGGAATGCTGGACTCTGTTCCCTTGCTGAAAGCTGAAGGAATTGCCAAACAGAATCTGCTGCAGCCCATTGTGCATTTGCGCCATCCCAACCCTTTGTGTGAGAGTAAAGCTTCTAAGAAATTTCTTTTAGCATCTGGTAGCTTTATGTCCTTGCATCAAGGAAGTTTAGAATCAAATTCGAAACTTAATCACAGTCAACTTAACTCATATAGTTATAATGCTTGCATTTTGATTTTACTCTCGTGATTATTAATTTGATTTTCATTTTAAAAGTTATAAAACTATTAAGAAGTTATAAAAAGAGTAGATAGAGGTCTCCTTTCTCATTACCCAGTTTCCTCTCATGGCGTCTACTTTTTTTTTTTTAATGTACTTATTTGAAAAAATTTTGGATTTTCACATTTTTAAAAAAAAAAATTGTTTCCCTAAATGTATTCCTTGGTTCTTCATTATAATTTCCCATGACTTATTTAGAGAAAGAGTGAAAATAAATAGAAGCTGATTAATAAGGGAATATAACTTAGCATCCTGTTGCCTGTGATTTAACTTAAACATGTTTCAAATCAACTTCTGGGGTAATGGTGACTAGGAGTTGTTGCTACTTGGATGTAAGAATAGAATAATGCTTTTCAATGTACTCTGACAGGTTTCTGATAGTGGTTAATATTTTCCTGCTTTTTTTTTTTTAACAGCCCCAGCAGCATATTAAGCTAATAGTTTTTAGGGGATAATCTAAACTGTTGCTTTGAGTCAGTAGTTATTCTTTAACCCACCATCTTCCACATCACTCTTCTGACCCTTGCTTGAGCCATTTACTACTTAAGATCACGATATCACCATTCAGCTTTGGGTTTGTTACACATTACTTTTTATTTTTCTACCTCTTTTGTTTTAAAAAGTTTTTTTTAGTTGTAGATGGATACAATACCTTTATTTTATTTGTTTATTTTTATGTGGTGCCAGGGATCTAACCCAGTGCCTCATGCATGCTAGGAAAGTGCTCTACCACTGAGCCACAACCCTGGCCCTTTTCTACCTATTCTTAAGTCTTTTTTCTCCATTCAGATTATGAATGTTTTGAAACTTCTGCCTTATACTTTTTATGTTCTTTCTATATTCCTTAGAACAAATTCAAAACAACATAGTAGATCATTTGGGTATTTTTCTTCTAAAAAGTGATGTTTTGAACTTCTAATTGTGCTATTTGTCCACTACAGAAGGATGGGAGTAAAGGAGTAGAACATGTGAGTAGCCAAGGATAATTTTGAGTTTTTTTGGCATTTCCCTTGCACTCAGAGAGCTCAGGTTCAAGAGCCATGCTTACAATTATGCTCTCAGAGACTGTGAAGGTCCTGAGTTGGGATTTTCCTTGTTTCCCCTTAGAGGGACCTATTCTCATGATTAGTTTGCTAATGGAGCAGGCATGCTGGTTAATGAGGCTTTCTATTTCATTGGTGCATTTAAAATTAAATCAGTAATAATTGTCATGTTTATGATTCATATTCCAGAACACACAGTAGCCATAACACATCTGTTGTGGAAATACTATTATAAGATTGAGAAAACACTGACCTGCCTAACCCCTGTTCACTAATGACTGCAATTGTAGGGGAAAAAAAAAAAATCCGAATGAATTTCTCTACAGAGTCTGTGGGTAGGCGAACTCTGGGTCCTCAACAGGGAGAAGAGAGTTGAGAATGGGATGGATGACTTGGACTTACTGGTCCTTTGGAGATGTAGTTCTGGCTGGGAGGGGTCCCCCACAAGGTAGCCCTGTGTCTTGTCCTTGTATGAGCAGGACAGGGACCAGATTGCAGAGAAGAGGAAATATTGCTTGGGACTGCTCTTAAAGGGCACTTATTGGTTTATAATTTTAAAAAATCCTACATAGATCATTGTTTATCAATCTGCCCTACCTCAAGAGTGAACCTTTGATTTTATAGGTCGGGATCAAATAGACTGCAACTCTGATTCCTATGAGTAAATCAGGGTCCTTGCCTAGAAACCAGACATTGTGGCTTACCCCTGGCTTTCAGGAACCTGAGGCGGAACTACAAAGGGAGGAGGGAGGTGGTTGGACTTGTGGTTATGACTTCTTCTCTGGGCTCAAGTTCTCATTTACTTTGAAGTACCTCTGAACCTTATTTTTTAAAAAAGTTCCACCTTGATCTAACTTTCCATTTGCTTTCCCAAATTTGGGAATTTTGATTCAATAATAAAACCAAACTCAAAACAGCAGCAGCAACAATACAACCCCAACCAATGTACTATTTTTCTATAACTTAAGAAAATAAGTGTAGTTCATACATTTAAGAGTGAAACTATTTCACATTACTTGAGTTAATTTTGAAGTGCTTTAAGTGAATTCTGTGTAGTATCAGATAAACTCAGAAGTGTGTACAAATCAACAAAACCAGAGGCGGGCCTAGTTAGGCATTTGCAGATTTGCTTTCTTTTAATAAGAAAATCTCTTTAAAGCTATTTTAAACTTGTTGTTTTATTAATAACGTAGAAAGTTTTATTAGTGTAAACAGGATTTTGAAAGGACTAATTCATTGTGTAAATGTTAATTTCTGTCACTGAAAGTGTTTAGAAAATTTAAGGTACTTTTCTTAGTGTTTGGCATATATTAGGTGTGTTTGTCATGACACTGAATAGCATAGTCATCCAACTTGTCATAGTCCATTCAGGTAGCTCTCATAGAAATACCATAGACCATCTGGCTTAAACAACAAACATTCTGGATTCCAAGAATAAGACACTGGTAGATTCAGTGTCTGGTGAGTGCCCACATCCTGGTTGGTAGATGGAACCTTCTCTCTGTGTCCTCACAGGATGAAGCTTCTTTTTTCTTTCTCTTTAATATTTTTTATTTTAGTTGTCCATGGGCCTTTATTGTTATTTATTTACACATGGTGCTGAGAATTGAACCCAGTGTCTCACAGATTCTAGGCAAGTGCTCTACCATTGAGCTACAACTTCAGTTTTGAAGCTTCTTTTTGTAGGAGCACTCACCCATGCATGAGGACTATATTTTCCTGGCCTAATTGCCTTTGAGAAGTCCCACCTCATAATACCATCACAATAGGGGTTAGGATTTCAACATACAAATTTTGAGACAATTCAGTTCATCCATGTATCTTTCCCAAGGCCTCACAACTAGAAAATGGCAGGACTGGAATTTGAACTCTGGCAGTTTGCTTTGGAATCTTACCTCTTCATGACTATGCTATGCCTTCTTTCAGCATTCAGAGTTTCTTTGTCTTTCTTCTTCACTTAGTCGTCAACTTCTCAGTCACTTGCTTACTGATCATGCATTTACTGAGACCTGATATTAAATAGGTATTGTGGTCTGCCATGTTTCCTGCCCTCAAACATTTCAGCCTGGCAGTAGGAGACAGATGGTTAACCCCAAGGAGCATGCTACCCAGAAGGTCATGTCAAGAGGAGAAAGAGGCCAGTGAATCCCAAGAAAGACCCCCAAGCATTAGCATTGAAAGGACAGGTAAAAGATAGGGGTTGAGAAAAACCAAATCAAACAACAACAACAACAAAAAAAAATTAAAGCAAAAAAAAAAAAAAAAAAAAGAAAGAAAGAAAAGAAAAAAACCCACCACAAGAACAGTAGTAAAAAGGTAAAACAGTTAGGTTTGAAAAGTGAAGTATTAGAGTTTAAAAATACCAGAAGGGAGGGTTCTGAGGGATTTCATTATATGAACAATCATAACAACAATAAACATCAAATTAAACTGAGAGAATTGCTTCAGGAAGTTGGCACTTGGTCATGACTTTTCTAGGTCTGATTGGTAGCCTTGGTAATAAGCTCTTTTATTGGTCTCATTTGTCTTGTGACATAGAAGGACTTGATGCTAAGCAACCGTTGTAAAAATCAAGCCTTTCTTCTTTATAGCATATATTTTACCCCTCTGGGGACCCGAGCTGTGGCATAGGCAGGGTCACCATTGTCTTGATTCAGAAAACATTTTGAGTGATATATTATGGATGAGTTTCTTAACTAGCATGTGAAATAAAATAGTAAATCATCATGACCTTACACTGGGGTAATGGAGCAGAATTTATACTGATGGGTGTCTGCCTGTGATGAAATTGCTTGTTAATTCTGGGTAGATGATATTTTTTTGGTGGGTTGTTGACCATAATGATTCTCATTTTTAAAAGTGGTGCCAAAAGTGAAAATCTTCTCACTATATGTATCACCCTCCCACATCCTTCCACAGAACAACCTCAGATTCAATTCCTAGGAGACTCTAACAGCAGATGATTCCTGTTCCCTAGAAACTTCTCAGTGTTGGCTGTGCACTTGGTTATTTAAGTCTGAATTCAAAGCTCAGAGTTTGGGTTATAAACCATTCTTAAAGGAAGAAATATAATTCTTTCCTGTAGTTCATATGACTTCTGGATGGTATCTATATGTACTTCCATATATCTGAATATTTAGCTATATAGCTACACACACACACACACACACACACACACCTTTTTTTAAAAAAAAATATACCACTTTCATTTATTTATTTTTTTTACAATTTCTGGCCTCAGCTTTGCCTTTGGTAAACATTTGAATGTTTCCGAGGCCCAGTCCTGGGATATGGGAGTGAATGTGGTATTGTTCTGAATTCACTGAGCTGAGTCTGGTGGAGGAGATAGCAGTGGGCGGTGCACCTTGATTTATGCAGTCCTGGATGTCTAGTGGGAGCTAAGGGCACAGCCATCTGTGTTCTGTGGAAAGTTGGGGAAGGCTTTTCCTTAGTGGTGGAGATGTGGGTGAAGCCCTTGGGCTGATTTTGAGAAAAGGAACAGTTCCTAGGCCGCCCAAATGACAAGGATACAGTTTATTTTCAGGCATAGGTTAAAACAAACAAACAAACAAACAAAAAACCAGGAGCATCCATACTCTCCCCCCCTTTTCATCAGCTGGAGAATTCATTGACTTTTTCCCAAAGACAGTGGAAAGGCTGCTAAAATGTATTAACTCAGCATCCAAATTCATATCTGTTCCCCCTGGACTTTCACAGGAGTGCCAGAGGTCTCCAAAGAACAATCTCCCAACTGATAGAGTGCTTGCCGTGCATGCGCAAGGCCCTGGGTTCAATCCCCAGCACCACCACCACCAAAAAAAAAAAGCGAAGAAGTATAACCAACTGATTTATCATTGGGTAGATTGGTATGTAATTGTTCCATGGCATTATCTGATTTCAACAATTATTTTACATGGTTATTAATATCTGAATTGTAACTATATGAAAAGTATATAAAATGTTTCATGCATAATATAACATTCCTTGTGTGCAGTTGGAAGGAGGTATGATAGTTGGCATATGTAGGTTTAAAGCACAGCTCATTTTTATTGCCAGAATTTATTTTTGTTAAAGTATTTCATGGAGTCTAAAAATAAAGATATGACTATAAAATTATAATAACCTCAAACATTAAGAGAGTAGAATACTGTTTGAGTCCTTGTTGTGCAAATATGTATCAGTGTTTAATTTGTGCAATGAATCTACAAAAACAAAACCTGTTCATTATTTTTTTCATTGATTTTTAATTTGATATAGCCTACCTGCAGTTATGCTATTACTAATGTGCTAATGGGTTCAAATTCCACCAAATAAACTTGTAAAGATGAGATAATGAATAGTTTTATCCTCTGTTTTGTTCATCTGGCTGGTTACCTGATTGCATCTATTATTTTTATTTTTTTATACATATTATGGGATTTCTGGGCCAACTTCATGCTTGGTTGATTGATTTTTTTTGTTTTGTTTTGGTTTTGGTTATCTTTTATTTAGGGTGGGGGGATATATTGAGTTAATTGAAAAGCACATTCTGTTTTGAATGATGTGTGTGTGTATATGGTCTGTAAACCTAAAAGAAAACATTGTTAATTCATGAATCCAGCCAACCAAACTGTCAGTTTTCTTGAATGCCAGTCATGTGCTATGATAGTTGCTGGGTGCAGAACAGAACTGTCACCTTCTCTGACCTCATGGGACTTAAAGTGAAGTACTGGGAATGGGTATTAGATGAGTAAACAAATAAATAAGTTAATAATTCTCAGTTAGCTTGAGGAGCACAATAAACTATTTTTTTTTCCCTCTTGGAGAGAATAAGGGGCTACTATAAAACAGAGGCCAGTGTATGTTGGGTCTTATTGTGGATATGGTTACCAGGGCTGGCCTCTGCTGAGATTTTTGTGAAGTCTTATTGATTTGCCTTTCTGGCCTGTATATGGAGGTAATACACTTTAATAATTGAAATTTCTTCCATAGTTTTCTATGTTGTAAAATTATTTTTTAGATTATTTAAAATTTAGTATATGTTGAATCTAGTATTTATCTGTTTGTTTTTTATTTTACATATATATGCAATAGAAATTATTTTCTAGTAATGTAATATATAATTTAATTATATATAAATAAAATAAAATATAATTTTCTTTAAAAGGGGATAGTTTATTTTTATAGAGTTTGAGCAGAGATGTGCACTATCTTAAATTTGTATCCTTTGGTGCTTATGGCTTTTCATTTTGGTATTTATTCACACTTATGCTACCTCTCATAATTGTGCAGTATGGAAACATTTGAGAAACCGGGCTGAAGAGAAGGAATATGTTTCCTAAAAGAGTATGCTATTTGTATATAACATTTTAAAATCCCTAGTTGTATAACTATTTCTGATGTTGAAATGCACAGCAGAATACTTTGGATTCCACCTTGGAATTGTTTCCTGCCGCAGTCGGGCTGGGCACAAATCACGAACCACTGAAGCAGGAACAAACTTTATTTTTGAACTGCAGGAAAACACTTCACACAGCTCCCGGGGAATCCTCCGAACGAACGCCACGCGGCTAGTCCAGGAATCCCCAGCCGGAAATATCTCTCCCGGAAATCCCTCCTCCTGCACTTCCCCAACCAATGGGAACTCTCGGGGAATCCGAGGAAATCCCCACGAGAACTCTAAAATAGTGCAAGAACTCAAAAGTAGCGGCAGAGGTGGATAGTAATGCCTCGCCTGTCAATCAATACTGTTGGCAAAATGCCAGGGGCCATACAGACTCGGCCATGGCTCTCAGCAGTTTCCCATGGCTTAACCTCTGGCATCCGAATCTGGGTTAGAATTGGGAGTTACTCTCATGTTCCACATTACCTCCTGCATCTCAGCCTAATGATGGGGAAGTTGTTAATGAGCTGTTCTCATAGGCACAGAAATGACTTTTGGAAAGTTATGTCCATATGAACACCTGTGTGGTCATTACAAACATTAGTGACCAGAATAGCTAAGATATGCATGATTGAGCACATTGCTATAAAAATATCATTCAAAACATGCTTAGCCTACAGAAGGGCAGTGTCAGAGGCCCACAGAGCAACTTGAACCCTTTTCATCCTTGTATCTAAAGCTTTTTAAACTCTTCTGTATTCACACCTTCCCTGGGATCTGGAACCAATCCTTTTCCCAATGGAGAAAATGTAATTGTCTTTAATTTGATGGTTTGAGTCTTAGTACCTGTACCTCTGCTCTTCTATCTCTTGGCCTCTTCCACTGGGTTGCTTAGGTTCTGTTGACTCAGCTTCTTTTCCTTCCATCCATGAGTTGGCTTCATGGTGGTAACCAGGTCTCACATGCCATTCCCATGCCATGTCTCTGTGTGCTGTCTGTTATGCATCCATTTATTCTGCATTAGGATCAAATCTATAGATTGATCACTTCCTGCTGCTCTGTCCCTTGACTGAAGTTCTGCCTCTGAGCCCTGCCTCTGAGCTTCTCTCATGTAGACTGTCTACTTCTCTGCCACTAAATGACTTTTTGTTCCTGTGTTCCACAGTGCCATGCTCTGTGGCCAGAATGTTCCAGGTTCCTCTCTCTTTGATGTCTAGGCTTGTGACTTACTTTATAGTCTCACTGGGGCCTTTACTGATCAGCTACACTTTTGTCTTTGGGTCTGGCCAGCACCAAATCTCACTCATTTTGGAGTCCCTCATAGATATTTAACACTTCCCTGACTAGTAGGTGGAAGTCACAGGCATCAGAATTCTTTTTGGCTGAATAGATATTTATTGAGCACCACCTGTGTATAAGGCAGTACTTTGTGTTGTGACAAAAAGATGTGTGAAACTTGATCCTAACTCCTACACATATTCTGTTAAGAGAACAACAACACAATTAGTGCATGATGCACAATAGGTTGAAGAATGGCCAAAAGTCAAAGTCAGTCTCTCTCTCTCTCTCTCTCTCTCTCTCTCTCTCTCTCTCACACACACACACACACACACACACAATTAGTGAACAACAACACAATTAGTGCATGATGCACAATAGGTTGAAGAATGGCCAAAAGTCAAAGTCAGTCTCTCTCTCTCTCTCTCTCTCTCTCTCTCTCTCTCTCTCTCTCTCTCTCTCTCTCACGCACACACACACACACACACACACAATTTTATAATTAAGAACTTACTTTAGAGAGACCTTATTATACTCATTTTTGTTGTTATTTTCTTTTTTTTTAATTACTGGATACATCTACATTCGTGAAACTGGCTTATTCAGTGTTCTAAAAGTAATTTGGGAAGCACTTGCATTTCATGGTTTGTTTTAAAAAATGTGCTGCTTTTATTTAGTCTCACTGTGCTTTAATGAACTTAATAAAAGCATGTGAAGTTGGCATGCGTGGATTAGAAGCATGAAGCCATTTGTTGATGGAGTTATTACTACAACAATTCAAGGAATGAAGACTCCTATGAAATTTTTGTTGAATTCCCTGTCCACAGGATTCATAAAGCCAAATTACTTAAAAAATATTATAGGTCACTTGGTTACATATGTTCCTCTTAATGAATTTTGACTTCGTTTTGTATCCTGTTTACCCTTTTTCCTTTTAAAAACATATAAACTAAATATTTCTTTTAACAATTTAAATCCTTCACCTTTCTCTGCATCTTCTCTTGTAAGCCTCTTATTTTCCTTTCAGTACCTGCAAATATTTATTCCTCAGTGCTTCATCATTACCCTTTCAATTCAGTTGTGGTGCCTTTTGTTGACATCACCTGTCCATATAGAATAAAGAAGTCTAATATTAGCCTTATACCATTGAAGGACTAATCAATGGAAAATAAAGTAGAAGAATGTTTTGTTTTTTTTTTTAAGATTGGAAATTATGTTTTTAACTCTACAAAAAAATACTCACTGTGATATAATTAAAATATACAGTTAAGCTTTGGTCATCTTTCAGTTTCCAAATGTTCTTTGGGCTGATTCCATCATTTTGTATAATGTTATGATAAAATATTTTTTATCCCTAGCTATACGTACTATTTTAGTAGATAGTTGTCATGTTTCTGTCTTTCAAGTTAGGTACAACTAAGCTATTATAATTTGAAAAATGTCTGTCCTTTCCCAACTTGTAGTACTGATAATGACTAGAGATTCCCCAGGTATAAACTCAAAATCTTTGGAAGATGTTTGACCTAAGACTATCTTCATTTGATCAAACCATTATTTGGGAAGGAATGAGTTTGCTGAAATCCAGCTTTATTTCTTATAGTCCCCTTTCAGCTATACTGTATACCTTGTCACCATGTCATAAACGAAAATCACTCCAGCTTATCCCTGAGCCCTGATCTGATTATCATTGCAGTGTTTTTTTTTTCCTTGTGATGACTATCAATTTAACCTGTGACAGAGCAATGTTATTGAAGTAAAGTGTTTTATTTTAGGGGGATTAAATGAAAGATAAATTTATTTTTGAGAAAAAGATAACACAAAGAATGTGCTTTTGAAAGAACCTGTCAACATATATTTTATTATAAGTATTTGCTCATCAGTTGCTGTTATTTCAGTACTTTTTTTCTACTTCTCATATCTAAGTCAAGTTGTTTTAGATAATAATATCAAAGTTCAACATATTTTCCGAGAACTAAATTTGCTGTTCTTAAGTTTCAAAAATAACTACTTCAGATTTTTTTCTATTGTTTTTCCTCATATATCAGAGAGTCATTAATGTTCTTATAAGAATTTAGTCCTTGTGGATCAATTTTTATCCCAAAATTTCAACAGGACTTTTTAAAGGCAAGCTTTGAAAAATCTAAATTTACATTAGATGGGATAGGACATTATGTTCTTTAAGAATTGGGATAAAACTTGTTATTTTCTTTTCTTTCTTTTTTTTTTTGTACTTCTCTCAAAGTGATATATTGCAGTAATAAGAGTTTCCATTGGTAGTTTTGCTTATACAGCATTTCTCATTTAAAAGGAACGGTATCTTTGCTGACTGTCAGCTCTATTCTAGGGGTGTTTTAAAACATTCCTGTATAAATTCTGTTTCTTAGGATCGTTGGTCCACATGAAGTTGGTCCACTGTGGTAGTATCAATATAATTGTTTATTCCCCCTTTAAGTATAATATAGCTTTAAATTTAATTTCCACTATTGGGAGTAGATTTTCTTCACAAAGAGTTACATTAATGATTTGTAGACCATCTTAAATGATACTTTCAAAAAAGTTAATTGCCCAGAGAGCATCAACTATAGTGTTAAGAGGAACAATGATTTGTGGGAAATGGGAGGTAGAGGGGGTGACAGGAGAGGGCAGGAGAGATGGGGAGCCATGTAATGTTTTTCAGGTGACCATGGCATAATTCCTGGGTAATATTGTGCCCACTGTATCCTTTCAAGTGACAGTGTGACTGTCCACCTATTTAAGAATGCAGCAACACAGCTCAACCATGTTTGGCTTCCTTTTCTTTTCTGCCTTCTGATATAATTATCTCTGCATGCCCCCAAATCTTCCATGATGATGCCCGTCTGTGAGAGACTAAGAAAGGCAAATCCTCTGTTGATAAACTGCAGTTTGATTCTGTACAACACTAGTCTCTAGGCGAGTAGAGATTTCAGTATTCTGTTCCCACTTCTCCCAAGTGCCCACTGAGAGCAAAATGAAACCTCACTGACATCCTGAGGTGTGTGGGGGTGTAATTTACTGGTGCCCAGAGCCTGCTGCCAGTGCTTTTCATTCCATCTTCCTAGGAAAGGAGGACAGTGCAATTTCAAAACTGGAATAGTGATTATGGCTTTCTGATCTGCTGCTGCCTGTTGGGCATGTTAAAAAAGAAAAGGAAGAGAAGTTTAATGCAAATCACGATCTCTTTGAGGCAGGGTCATCTTTAGCTGTTTCACACTGCAGTAGCCTTTGGAGAAACTGTTTTTCACTTGAGTTCCTTTAGACATTGCTTTGAAGAGACTTGATGCTGCAGGCCCAAAGCCCTCATGCAGGTCCCAGGACAAGCAGGAACCTGGGTACTTCCTACCTTGGTAGAGAAAGCTCATCATTTCTGTTAGCTAAGGTTTCCTAATACTTGGAAAGTGTGCTGATTGACTAACATCTTCATGTGCTAGAAAATATTGGTACCATTGTCTCACAGAATTGTTGAGGAGATTAAAAAATTGAATGTGAACACACCATATGATAACTCTTAGTACCTGGTAGGAACTCCCTAAGTGTTCATTTATCTTTTTGCAAATGACCAAACCAGTGTAGTAAATGGACTTCATGATGGATGAACATTAGACAGGATGTGAATATTTACCTTGGGCATCAGGCCAAGACATAGTTCATGACAATCCCTTGTATCTATTATTAGAGTTAAGACAACTAGTCTCAGTAGAGGTGCAGATATTGAGAACAGGGCTGGAAGTGGCTCTGTTAACACTGGAGTCCCACTAAAACACAAAGCCTGGTGGTTCACTAGCAGAGAACTTATGTGTACACATTTGGATATCTTGGAGACAGAGCATCACATTTAGTATAAAAAGCAGTGTGGGTTGCTAACATGCTCAAAAGACAGTAAAAGAAGAGACTGACCAGATTGACCTCTAAACTCAGGAATACATATAGAATTTAATGGAATAGGCTTTATGAGTTGTATGCTTTTCAGCTCTTAATGCCTTTAGAAAGTACAGGAAAGATTCTGTGTCCGCCAGTCACTTTGAATCTCAGGAGTACATGTTAGCTGGGGGCTTTGGTGGGTAGAACATGCTCCAGGTGAAAAAAGACCCGAGCTCCTCTGCTTTTTAGGATTGTGGAATGGCTGGGTGTCTTAAATTCTTTTCAGATTGAACCTTGCTTGCTGTTTCAGCATGGAGATACAGTGCTGAGTGTGTGGGAAGTTGTAACCATTCATCAATGTGATTCAGTCTCTCTTGGCAATGCACAGGCAGCAAGAGCATCTGTTCTATGAGGGAGCCTTAAAGATTCTAGAAGCCTGTTTCCAATTCAGGAACATATATATTTGTGTAGTATACCTGTTTCTAGAATCAGACAGGTCCTCTACATGCACTTAGGGCTGGTCTGCCAATCTCCTAGAAGTCCAAGAAGGCCTAAGTGTGTTCAGATATCTTTTCTTCTTTCTGCCTTACCTGCCCCTGCCCAAGCCAAGCTAATTCTTCTTGGGCTTGATGCTCAAATATCAGGTATGTATACCCTGTAAATCCCACATTTACTCTTTTTCTTTTTAAGAGGAGAGGCTGGGACTCTTGTGGATTTTTGTATCTTAATGTCTATGAATTTGTTGGCTGGAAATTTGGGTTCAAGCAATATTAAGTCTGTGAAGCAATGTAAATAGAAAATTTAGACCTGGGTACAAAATACCTGGTGGGTCCTCTCTTCATTTTATAACTAAAAAAATAGTTATCTTTCTTTTGTTGAGTGATGTCTCTCAAGTTCTGTCACCTATAGTGCCACTGGTCATTAGTGAACAGGCCTTTGTGGATGTGCTTGAGGGTGAGGGTTTTTGATGAGTGTGGTCCTGATGAAGTGGAGAATCCAGGCCTGGCTAGGAATCTGAAGACTGAAATTCTGGCACCCACCTTACTACTGCTAGCACTTTGGGTCAAATAGCATTATTACCCTGGATGCAATTGCTTTATCTATGAAGTGAGGGCTTAAAAGAGCTCTAATTCTGAGGACCTGTCTCAGTTGTCACAATTTGTCTATTCCTTGAAAGCACATTTATTGTGATTCTTTGCTTCAGGCACTATATTTATAGTGTGCTCAGAATATAGTTTATGGCCTCAAAATTGTCATTCGCTTTTTTGCATGAAAACTAGTCTGTCTACCCTTTCAGATGAACTTATATATTTAAGCTTCCTTAAATTTAACCAGTTTGCCTTTAATGCAACTGTTTTCAAATTTAAAGAGGTCAGAGAATCTTTTATTTTTTCAGATATATAAAATGTAGTTACATATTCAGATGCCTGGATTATTTCTGAAATAGACCAGAATCATTTGTCTAAACAGATACTTTGGGGGTGTTAAAGATGAATTAATTTTTTGATTTAGCTTTCACAGTGCTTTAACTTAGAAATAAAAGAATAAAAATTTATAAGTTTGAAATAAAAGTTATAAGATTGAAATAATTCAAAATTGCATATTATATACATTTTTTTTCCCTCTCTGTATTGGGCATTGAACCCTGGGGTACTTTACCATTGAGCTACTTCCCCAGCCCTTTTTACTTTTGATTTTGAGATAGAGTCTAACTTGCAAGACTGACCTTGGATTTGGGATCCTCCTGCCTCAGCCTCCTGATTGGCTGGGATTACAGATGTGCACCACTACCTTTAATTGTTTAAAGTATATGACTTTTTTGTTGTTGTTTGGTTTTTGATAATGCTGGGGAGTCAAACCTACAGCTCTTCAAATGTTAAGTAAGTGTTGTATCACTGAGTTATGTCCCTAGGCCTAAAAACCATAAAGATTCTTGCTCTTAAAATACAATTAGTATCAACCAAGCTGGCAAAGATAAGATTTCTATATCCTGTATTTTAGATTTTTGTCTTGTTAGATACTCTAATAATACCAAGTTTCTTCTATAGCAGTTACCATCCATGATAATTATGCATTTATTTGTAAGATTGATTCATACTATCTTCATTCTGAGACTGGAAGTTAAAATATAGGATCCAGGGACCCATCCTTGAAAGACTCACTCAGAATGTGTAGGAGAAGGATCTTAAGAAAAGAACCATTTTAGTTCTTCATTTGATTCTATAAATCCTGATCTGGAAATCTCTGGCAGCAAAAACTAACGTCAGTTTTCAAAGATTTGTGTTAGTGAAATGCATTTAACACAGAACCATACTTTGTCTTTGATTCTTACCTCCTTTGGGAAGAGTTGTAAGTTAAAGTCATTAGTTTTAAGCTTCAGACACTTGAAAGATCATTCAGTGAAAAACTGTTACTAAAATATTTATAAAAATAAAACTTATGAGTGTTTGCTGGCAATTTATTTATTTATTTATGAATGTTGGGGAATAGGAGGTCAGCATTGGCAAGTCAGGGGCATAATAAATGAGTAAAGGTTACAGTATTGATTAGATATAGCACAAGTGTTCCTTCATTCAAAAAACCTAATTTATAGCCTTGGAAAGGGGAAAATGTAATGGATCTTCATAGAAATTAACTGGTGATTCTCACATAAATCTTTTAATTTTTTTATGGTAAAATAAATAGGTTATGTTAATTCTAATATTTTATTTAACCCAATGAATCCAAATATTGTCCTTTAACAGGTATTCAACATAAAAATAATTAATAGGATATTTTGTAGTCTTTTTAAAAATCAAGTCCTTGAAATCCAGTGTATCTTTATTTTGACAACATATAATAGGAAGCATATATACTTACTACTTGCTAGGTATCATTGTAAGCTCTTTAAAGGTATTACTTATTTAATCCTTTTAGTCACTATGTGGTAGATAATACTGCTATGCCCGTTTTATAACGAAGGGAACCGAGGCACACAGAAGTTAAGAAAACTTCCTAAGTCACAAAGCAACTAAGTGGCAGAGCTAGAATATAATCTAAGGTAGTCCCCCTCCAGAATATTTGGTGTTAACCATCAAGCCACCCTGCCTTAGTTCACACAGTTCTGTGAGGAAACTGAATCAGTGGGAGCTTGCTAGAGGACTTAAATTAAGTGATTGAGCACATATTTAAATCTCATGTTCTTTCACAAAGTATGAAGAGAAAAATTAAGAGTATATTCTGACTGCTTTAATTATAATACTGTCATTATTGAATAGGAAGACTGTCTTATATGCCCTGGTTTGTTTATGGTTTGAGTGTTTCTTCCAGTGGTTCATGTGTTGGGCCATTGTTTTAAGTGTGACTATGTTAAGAGGTGGTGGGATCTTTCAGAAGTGAGGCCTACAGGGAGGTTGTTAGGTCATTGGGGGTGAGTCATTAGAATAGATTAGTATAGTTCTAGTGGGACCTGTCTCTCTCTGACTTCCTGTCATGCTCTGTGATCTCTCCCTCTTACATGCATTCTCACCATTGTATGCTGCCATAATGTCTTCAGGAGGGCTGAACTGATGCAGATGCTATGCTCTTAAGCCTCCAGAACTATGAACTAAGTGAGCGCCTTTTCTTAATAAAGTTCCTAGCCTCAGATTTTTCAGAAATGGACTAATAAAATGCTTGGATAGAAATTTCTAACTAAAATCCTGGTATTTCTACTTATTGTGTATATATGTTCACTTAAGCATATGTTTTTCAAAAAAGAGAGGTAAGAAAAACCCATTAAATATTTAGGAGATACATTTCTGATTCATAAACATTTAATCTTTCAAAGAATAATGAAGGAATATTTCAGCAAATGAAAAATCATGTTTAAAAAGCCTTTGTAAATCTGTGTATCATCTTAGAGTTTGTCCTAGCTATGATCTGCCATGATTGGTAACATTTATGGATGTTTAAACTTGAAAAATGACCATGCAGTAAAACTTCACTCTATAACCTACTTCCTAGGCAACTGTGTGAACATCATCTAAACTGACATATTGGAACTTTACAAGATGAAATAATTGACCACAGCCATGGTGTAGGGAGCTGCCCTGTCTGCACCACAGAAGGGACAGCCCAAAGTGCTGGTTTTTTGGGGTTTTTTTTTTTTTTGACATTTCCTCTGCTTTGCCCAGGTTTCAGCATGCAGTGTTATAAATTAAAGTCCTATAGATTGTTTGTTTCTTTGTTCCCCCTTTGGAGCAGTGAGAGGTTCGTTGTTTTTGGTGGAATGTGTGTTCTAGCCCTCCTGGGTGCTTTTGCTTTCCTATCCCTGATGACTGAGGAAATTGTGACCAACCCCTTCTAATCTTTGGCTACTCTTTAATTCGCCTGTATGTGCTGCAGAGTTAACATTTAGTGTGCTTGGGCAGGATGGCCTTGGCTCAGCAAAAACCCTGTCAGGATCAATTAGATGTGACTTCGGAGTTGAGTTTTATTGACATTTTGCATGCCAGAGTCAATTTGGAAAATTGCCTCTGTTACCACATCCTTATTTCTGACCCTGATGGGAAGCTGACATTGCCAGATTTTAACAACCACTGTTTTAACAAGAGGGACCTGTGTCATACACACTGATGTATCCACATAGCTCTGGGTTTTGATGGCAAGGAGGAGGCAGGGGCTAAGAAAATATTGATTGAATTTGTGAATTTTGATGTTCTCAGTTCTGATGTTTTTTAAATTATTCTCTTTCATTGACTATCATGTTATATAAAATGAAATTTCTCCCGAACTTAGTTGTTTAATAGAAAATTATAATTCTAAAAAATAAAGACAAAAAGAAGAGAGAGGCAGGCAGGCAGGCACTAACTGAAGCATTGCTAATGATCTCTAAAAGCATGACCTATGGTGGGTTAGTTTTTCTGGATTTCTGTTTTTGCCTTACTGTGGAAATTTGTACACAATTATACATAAAAGTTATATTTTATGAATTTCAAGAATTATTCATATTTTGCCACCCTTGTTTATCTCACCCAGTCATGTCTTAACCTGTTTTTCTTTTTGTGGAGTACTTTTAAGCAAATCCTAACTATTATATCCTTTTACCTTAAAACAGATCTGTATGTATTTCTAACTGGAAAAAATTATTTTTCAACCTAAGTAACATTCTATCATCACACCTAACATAATGAACCATTTTAGGAATTAATATCATGCAACTGCCAGTCATGTTAAAATGTTTCCGGTGGTTTCTAGGATTTGGTTTCGCAACTGTTCCCTCTCCCTCAATTCAGGATCTAATCAAAGTACACACAGTACATTAGTTATTCAGCCTCTTAAATCTTCTATTACTGTTATTCTGACCCCTGCTTCTGTTTTTTTTTTTTTTTTTTTTCCCTGCCATTGATTTGTTTATGAAATGGCTCCTATGTAAGATTGGATGGACCATCCTGTGAATTTGGCTGATTATTTTCTCACAGTGTGTGTTACACTTTAAATTGAATATTAGATTAGAGACTTTATTAGGTTCCAGCTTGTTTTTTTCCTGCTTTTGAAGTAGGCGACCTTGTGTACTTTGACCTCCCTTCAATGAGGGCATGTTCTCTGGCTGTTGCTCTGTCAATGACACTATTGAAACACCTACACCAGGAGGTTCAGTGCTGTCAGCCTGATCCTGTTATGAAGATCCCCATCAACTTTTACCACGATGGATTTAGGATTCATTGATGATCACTATTTCTCATAAGAATTAGAAAACTGATTTTCTTATTGTCATTTCTCATACATTTATTGGGTGGAATTCTATAAAGGAGAACCTCTCTTTCTACTGCTTGAGTACCTTAAAATAGTTTGTGCAGGCAAGGCAAGGTAAATGCTTGATTCTTTTTCCTTATTTATTACTTTTGGGAGTAATAAATCTGTGCCCTAGCAATCTCCAGTAAGGAGCAATTAAAATTTGTCATATCATTATTAACTCATGAATTTATATTTATGGAATATCTTTGAATCCACTGCAGTCATTATTCTCTTTGCTTCAATTGCCCTATCCAGGCCACTTTGACCCCTATGTTTTTTTTACATAGCAGTACTTGAACATCTCTTTACCCTCTCCTTCTTGTTGTAACTCTTATCTGTTGCTGTATAACAAATAATCCCATAATTTAGTGGCTTAAAATATTTTTTGTCACTGTTATTCTCCAAGCTGGTACAACTACTGTTTGTCACCGTCAATTTTTTTTTTTTAATCATCTATGGGTTTTAAGTCTCTAATCTTGTTTCCCAAATTCCAAAGGGAATTTTTAAATTCCTCTCTGAATGTCCTGACAGTTGAATTCAAGGAAGCATTTGGGGGCAGAAGAGAACCTATGAGGTTTTACTCCAGACTTTCCCTGTTAGATCTGTTCCTCATTTTGTGAAGGAGAGATTAGCAGTGCAATAGGATCTTCATGACTTTCTGATGTTAAAATGAATATCATGGTGTATGCTATGGGTAAAGGCACTAATTTGATGTTAGACAGCCCTGGTTCCAAATCCCACTTCACCACTTCCTAGCTACACAGCTTGGCTAAGTTATTGAAACTCTTTGAATTCTAGTTTTTCCATTGTGTGAAGTGCACATGGTGATACTACTTACCTCTTTGATGGTTCTGTGATTTAACTTAAAGTGATAATGGTAAAATCCCTAGCACAAAGCCTACCACATGGGAAAAGCTTAGTAAATGATAACAATAAGGTAGCAAGTAATGTTCTTGTGATTTGACATTAAATCTCAATGTCTGTTATTTTACTCTGTGCAAACTTGAAGAGGGGTTTTCTAAGAAAACAAGGAATTTTCTTTCATTTTCTTTATGCAGGTCTTGGAATTTCCTGCATTCGTTGATTTATGGGAAGTATAGTAAACATTTTCTCAGCCCACAGCACCATGTGACTTTCTTATTGCTAGTCAGCAGTGTGAAACCTCAAATGAAAGTTTATTAGCTCAGAGTTTAGTACAACTGTTCAGCATAGCTAAGCAGACTTTATTTAAAGAAAGCGCCTGTTCTCTTTTTCTGGACACAAAAGAGCCATGTATCACACTGTTAAATAGTGGCTTTGCTTTGCTTTCCATATAAATAAATTTTTCATTCTGTTGAAACTTACACTGGTTGGATGCTAAACTTTAAAATATTTTAATAGCTTCTAACAGATATGTTACTGTTTTAAACAAAGGCCATTTGAACATCTCTTCACCCTTTCTTTATTGTTGTATTAGTTATCTAGTGCTGTATATCAAATGATCCCAGAATTCAGTGCCTTAAAATAATTTGGGTTCATTATTATTCTCCATGATGCAGATTAGCTGGGCTATCCTTTGTGTTGCAGGTCTGTCTGGATTCAGGTCTTCACTCTGGATTAGGCTTTGGTCCATTCCACAAATGTTTATTCCAGGTCCCAACAGGATGAGGCACCAAACTAGGTGAACTTTTCTTATGTGATGGCTCAAGTACTACAGGGCCAGCCCGGCTGTGCATGTTTTAAGTTTCAACTTGAATCACATCTGATTCCTGTCCTTTGGTTAAAGTAAGTCATTTATTGAACTTAACATTAAGTGGAATAGGGAAATGTATTTCTTCTATAAAGGTGGGGAGGGAAAAGGCAATTACTTACGAAAGAGTGAGCTAATTTACAATAGAAACCAGGGTCATTGATATGGTTATCTAATAATATTCAGTTTCACATATAGTTGTACATTTAATGTCCCTGTCACTAGTTCTGTGTTCTACTTTGCTCACTTTATGCTGCAGATAACCAGTTCTTTGAATAACTGTGTTTAGGTAAAGATGAATAAGTTCCATACAGCTGGGAATGAAGGCACAAGCTTGTAATTGCAGTGACTCCGGAAGCTGGGGCAGGAGTATGGCAAGTTTGAAGCCAGTCTCAGCAACTTAGGGAGACCCTGTCTCAAAATAAAAAATCAAAAGGACTAGGATGTAGCTCAGAGAGTTCAATCCCTAGTAAGCACGTATGTACACACATATGTATGTTCTATATAGGACTTAATGACCTGTCCTGGGGACTGAAACTCCCCCCGACCCCAAATCTGTTAGGATGCTTGGTAGCCTTTACCTTTACATTTCTCCATAAAATTTACTCTAGAAAGAATCTGTGATATTGCCAGAAATTTGATTTCTGTGAGTAAGGATTTAACTTTAATATACAAAGTTAAACTAGTAGGAGATAATGGTTAATTCATTAGTTAATAGTAACCAAGTCATACAATATGTTACTAATTATAAATTTCTGATTCTAACCTTGCATCTATTATTAACTTACATAAAAGCCAGGAGGAAATTGCCCAATCTCTGGTACTTGTAAATAAAAAACAAATGGAGATAATAGATATGCACACCCAAGGCAATTATGGTGCTGTTCACATGTAGAATAAAACCATTTCAAACAAGGTTAAAATCATATTCGTATAAACTTCTATTAATTACTAATTCCTAATAATTCTGCCTAAGTTGCAGTAAGTTCATTTTACCTTAGTAAAATTGATGGGAGAAAGGACTTATTAATAAGATTAGTGTTATGAACCACTGTGGAAAAATATTTTTTGAGAACATTTATTTGGGAAGTATAATTAATACTAATTATAATTAGTGCTGATTTCAAGTGTGCTTAATTTATTCACAACACAGACCCAATGGACCTTAAATTGCCATATCTACAACAGATTAAAAGTAATAAAGTGTTTTATTTTAACACATTTCATGATAAATAATATTTTATCAATTCAAAATGTGTTTCTAACTAAAACACATGGATTGGATTTTACCATGTTTATAAAAAAACATATTTTTCAGGTGCATGAAAAACACTACCAGTCTCAGTTGCTTTTGATATAAAACCTCTGAGCAAATGCTGTGGTACTTAGTATTTCTCTCTCCTTTCCCTATCTCCCCCTACCCCCCACCCAGGTAGGAAACTGTAAGCCTTAAGTGGAGAAAATGTGATGTGAGAAGAGAAAGTGAGGTCCCTACTATCCATCAATGCCTCCCCATCGCTATTCATTAAGGGTCTTCTTTAATAACATGTTCTTTGTACTTTCTTACAGAAAGAAAAATGAATTTTGTAGCAAGCAACAATTATGTTGTTTGATTAGATGGGAAATCCCAGCCTGCCTCAGGGTTTCCAATCCCATTATCCCCCACTAGAAGGAAAAATGTCAATTTGTACCACAGAAACCACCACCCTATGTCGAGCCATTCTTCCTTTCCCTTGGCTTTCCTGTGGAATTACCCACTCCCCCTACCCAGCCTGTTCTCAATCATTCAGAACCACAAATACAGGCGAGATAGTGGCTTTTATTTTCTCTACTTGCATTACCACAATTTATGGGTGTTTGGGGGTAAAATATTTTGTAATTGAGATCTCACTAAGCACAGTTCCATTAGCCTGATGGAGGTTCTTTAAAAGATGTTTCTCATGCTTCATTTTATCTTTACTCCTATTACTACTACTCCTACCATTGGTTGAATGCTTATTCCACGCCAGGTGCTATGCTAAGACTTCTGTGTGTATAACCTCAAGATTCCCAGGTGCTCTGCAGTCAATGTTCCCATGATATCCATTTGTCTCACGAGATTTCTGAGACCTGGAGAGGGTTAACAACTTGCCCAGTTTGTCACATAGCTAAATAGAGGCAGAGCAGGCTGCAGCCCTGTTCTGTCCCTTGACAGAGCCTTGTTGCACTGCCCCATTACTCTGTGATCCTCTTTTTTTTTGGTCTTGATATGTGGCTTATCATACCTTAGTATTTTTCCCTTTTTACTCTAAAGCCCCAAGTTGATTTACCATCTTTATTTTTGTTCCCCTAATGAGAACAGCTACGAATTAATTACTTAATTTAATTAACATTTATTAACTCATCAGCTGAGTATGGAATGCTGCATTAGGGACTAGAGCTACAAATACTTATTTATTTTTATTATCTATAAAACATTTGGGATGGCTGATTAAAAAAATAAAGGGATAAAAATAAATTGCGAAGACCCTGAAAATACCATGACTTCCCTTAAAAAGGGGACCTTCTAGAACAATCCCACTCGAAGGTGATTCTTTTGTGTTCTTGCTTTTTCTACTGGGTCTTTTCTGTGGGACAGAATACGTTCATCTGCATTTTCCATTTCATACTTCCTTAGAGGACTCTCCCCTCACCCTGGATTCAAGCCAACCTGATTCGTGACCATGACAACCCACCTATCCTAAAAATTTTGTAGGGTTCAGAATAGTTCCACATGGATTGCCTTGTTTTACAGTGAAATAGTGAGTGTCACATCGACACAGAGTCCTGTAATGCAGCTTGCCCACATTCTGTGTGGCTCCTCCAAACCTCACCACTTCCTTGAATTGTCCAGAAGACTTGGATTCCTCTCTGACGGTTCCTCCTTCCTGTTTCGGTTCTTCTTTTGTGGGCTTTTTTGCACCACCCCGCTTTCATGTCTCAGTGTTTTCGTCACTGGCTTTACCCTTCTGTCTCCTCAGATGTCAGTCTCCTGTCCCTGGCCTCTCTGTGCCATTGGCAGATCTTCCAGAAACATACCTTAACATAAGATTCTTTGTGTCCTTTTAATTTTTTTTTTTACATTGTTGAAAAACTGGAGCATTTTTCATTCTTCTTTCTCATTCCTCACACCCAACAAATCACACAGCACAAGTTTTAAATGACATAAATGTAAAATATGGCCGAAAGATTGAAATATCCTATTGTCTCCGTTTAATCGCTAGCACTCAGGTGGTGGCGGCTATATTTGTAGAATCCAAGGAAGATGATAAAGGCTGTCGTCCTTGACAGTAGTACTCTCACATCATTGGGTCCACTGGTTGTATAACTCTCCTCTGAAACAGAGGAACTGTATCTTCCACTGCTCACTGAGGTGAAAACGAAACTCTACCATAAGGCCTGTCTGCCTTTAGCCAAATGGGAAGTGATGTCCTTACCCCTTGTCACAAATACATAGCTGATCATCACTTCTTCTTGAGCAACTTAAGCTGGCACAGGAAATCTGAGACATGACTAAATGATGTGTCAGGGAGGAAAAATTTCTGAAATGTTGTTTAAACAAAAATTGGCAGATCTGTAACATTTCTCTATTGATACAAGAAAACATTCTAAATGAAGAAAGAAGATCAAAAGTTTTTTTCTTTTCTTTTCATGATGTTGAATTTTGTTCACATTACTCTGTTAGGGTTGCTAGGTTTAGAAAGTAAAATTAAAGGACACTCAGCTAAATTTTAATTTCAGATAAAGAGTTATTTCTGTTTTACTATAAATATGTTTTAGGCAATATTGGGGGCATATTTATACTAAAAACTTATTGGTTGCTTATTTAAAATTTATATTTAACCAGGCATCCTGTAATTTATCTTATATCTTTACTTTTAAGAAAGTCTAGTAATCCATATTAACCTGTTAGGTAAATTAGAGTATTGATTTTTTTTTAAAAAAATGTCTAATAAAAAAGTGCTCTAACATTAATTCCTTTGATAGAAGCTAATTTAGATAACTAAGGAAGCATAGGAATTTAAAAGCTAATCTGTCATAAATCACTGCAGGTATGTTAGATAAAAAATGAAGACAAGGAATCTCTGAGATGGAAAAGTAGCATTTACCGATAATTTTTAGCCACAGTGTTTAACTTCTGCCCACTGCTCCTATGTCGGCCCTCTGGAGGCTATAGAAAACAGTGAAGATGCTGCTATACATGATAGCCAGCCCTTGCTAAGATCAATAATGGTTATCGATCTCTCTTTGTTCTGATTTATTTAATCCTCACAATAGGCATATGAGGTAGGTACTTTCATAATTTGTTTTTCAAGTTGGGAGACTAAAGTACAGAGCCGTTGATTAGCTTAACCATGGCCACATAATTTTGTCAACTCTGAAGAATATTCCTTATAGGGTAATGTCTTTAGATCCCTCTGTCTTCTTTTTTTTTGACTGGTTTGTCAGTGCCCTGGTATATATTTTGATCAAAATCTAAAAGCATAATTTACGTGCAGTATAATTTTTAAGTGGGGTACAGCAGGATTTTTAGTGGCTTTTATACTAGATGTTATGTTTTTACCAGTGGCCCAAGGATTACCTGAGTGTTTGGTTTGGTTTTATTGTGGAGTAGGGGGATTTACTTGCAGGTAACCCAGTTGATTCTGATTGAATTTCTATTTTATTAATATTTTTAAAAATTGACACGTAGTAATTCTACATATTTATGGGACACAGTGTGTCATTTCTACACAAGTATGCAATGTGATTTTTACAGACCAGTGCAATTAGCGTATCCTCAGTATTTATTTATTTGAATTGAGAACATTAAAAATCCTAATAGGTATTCTGATTCAGTTAATGGTTGCCAACTATAGTTATCCTAATGTGCTGTAGAACCTTAGAAGTTATTCTTCCTCTCCAGCTCTATCCTTAAACCCATTAACCATCATCACTACATCCCTCCCTCCCTTATACTTATCCCAGCTCTAGTAGACTCAGTATTCTCTACTGCTTTGAGATCAACTTGATCTCAAAGCCAGATCTCTATAAGCCAGAACACATGGTATTTGTTTTTATGTGTGTGACTTCTCTTAATATAATGCCATCCGGTTCCATCAATGTTGCTACCAATGACAGAATTCTCTTCTTCTTTATGGCTGAATAATATTCCAGTGTGTCTATATACTACATTTTCTTTATCATTCATCTGTTGATAGGTACCTAGGTAGATTGCATCTCCTGACTGTTATGCATAGTGCTGCAAGAAACACATGAGTGTAGATGTCTCTTTGGCAGACTAATTTCATGTCTTTTGTGTTATCCTAGTAGTAGCAGGATTGCTGGATCGTATGGTATTTCTTTTGCTAGTTTGAGGAAACTGGCTGTACTAATTTACATTCCCCCCATAACCGGGTATGAGAGTTTCATTTTCTCAGAATCCTTGCCAACACTTGCTGGTTTTTGTCTCTTTGATCAGAACCATTCTAAGTGGGATGAGATGATACCTCATTGTGGTTTTGCTTTGCATTTCCCTGATGATTAATGATGTTGAACATTTTTTTTTCATATACTTGTTGTCCATTTATGTATCCTCTTTTGAGACATGTCTATTGTGGTCATTCACCCATTTTTAAAAATGGATTATTTGGGCTTTTTTTTTGAGATTGAACTTTTAACCAGATAAAACTTCTGGGTTCTTGTTTATTCACCAAAGCAAGTTAGTTGAGAATCTTTCAATTTCTCCATATGCAGTTTTATAATGTACGTTTAGGAATTTATTTTATTTGTATAATTTTTAGAAATTGTTTTGCTTTACCTCTCTTCCTACTTGCTATCGCATTATATGGTGCTTTGTAATATAATGACAGTCATGACGGGTGTTTAGAACAGAGACCAAGGCTCAGCAGGTAGTTGTGTGCATGCATGAGCTCACTTCCATTCCCTTCCCTGAATGTTCTGGATGCCTCTGCTTCCTTCCCAGTGGCTGAAGGTAGACACTGTTTAGCCATCTTGTCTTTTGGGGAGATGCTTGGAGCATTTTTGTTTTTAAACCACATTTTGCTCCCTTCTACTGGAAATAATTTCAGATCATTTTCCGTGATAATGAGTAGTGATCCTGCCTCTTCATACTTCTTATCCCCCAATCATCATCTCTTCATGTGCCCCATTTTAGTTGTAATATTGGTAAAGTTTAACCCCAAATACTGTGACTTAATAATAGTTTGCTCTTAGTAACCAAAGTAGTAGGGAGTTAATAATAGGAAAAAGTATTAATCTGGAGAATTGTAGACTGCTTGTATTTCATGTAAGAAAATCTTAAAGCTCTGCTGGAAGTATTGGATGTAGCAGGGGGCAGAACACTTGAAGAGGACAAGATGTAGTGAGACCAAGGGGATTTCTTTGTGCTTGTTTTTAAGGAAAGCTGAGACTTAGATATCAACTAATTAAGCATCTTCAAACATATTCATATCTTGTAATACTGGAACATTAAGAAAAATCTGATAAATTCATCTCGAGTCAGTGCATCATATGTGTTCAATAAATATAATACAATTTAACTCAGTCTTGGAGTTTTAATAAAAAATGACCACAAAGGAGTCAGTTCATATTGTTTTCTTTCTGGGATTGCTTTGACATTTCTTAGCTACCTTTTATACTTTGAATTTGCTCATTATAATTTTTATTTCCCAAAGGCATTGAAATGAATAACATTTTACAAAAATTTGAGAGCATTGCATAGTAAATTATAAGTATTATTCATTGCTCTTTAGTATCAACATTCAGCCTACAATGTTGTCAAGATAATGCAGATAAGTAATTGGCATGTTAAAACCCCCACACCATATAAATAAATTATAGGTGATCTTTAAAGGTACAGTAATTTGTTACACACCATGGTTTAAAACATGACTTTATAATGCAGAGTACTGCAACTCATTATGGAATACTTATGAGTGATTTATTAGTGAAAGACTTTTTCTTAGTACTCATTCCATCACTCTTGAAGCACACACTAGAACCGATTCATAACTCTCTGTTATATAAACAATGCATTTTAAAAAATGCTCCCTTCTATAAATATATAAAATAATGTTATTGTACAAGAAGTATAAAATGAACAACTTTCCAATTTGGTTTCCTTTTATGAGGCTTATCTTTCAGAATCATGTACATGTAAATTCTACTCTATGTTTTTCTTTAATATTCAGAAAGCACCCGTATGGGTTGTTTCCCAGTAACTATCTAGAATATGATATTTGGCTGATGTTCATAGCACTTTTCTTTCTTTGGGTTAACTTAATTTACTGATATATGTGATCACTGTATAATAGGGTGGGGGAGAGGATTTATCTCCAGAATTACTTTCTTCAGAACACTGTACTGCTTCAGGGATTTGAACTTCTAACTGTTGGTGAATGTCAACCTTATGAATTGAATAGTGATTGGCTTTCAGCTGCTGCTTCCTGACTTTTCTCTTCCTCTTTCCCATTTTAACTTCCCATTGAATTCAATCAAACATGTCTACCCTGATGACTGTGCACACCTTGCCATCATCTCTAAGATTCTTGGAGAAAAGAATCTCCCAACTTTATGATAGTCTTTGTTTTATGCTTTTGGAAATAATGCCTGTAATTGTTAATCTTTAAGAAATAGTATATTTAGTTATTTCTTAATTAAATGTATTCTTTGCTTAAAAATAAGGCCTTTTGCAATGTTTGATTCTTAGCTATATTATATTCTGAAAATGAGACTTGTGAGAAACTGAATGATTCTAAGCTTATTTTAAATGAAAAATGATTTTCTTGTAACTATTCCATTTTGTTTCATAAAACCCTGAACATGCTTTACATAGATTCTAGTACTCATTTGTAACTATGAAGGAGTAGTAAGTAATCAAACTTGCCAATAAAAGGAGTGTTTGGGGAAATGTGAATTAAACCAGCCACCTGGAGAACGTCCAAATATTACAAAATGTATTTTGAAAATATCAAGTGAGTCTTGGGGTGGAATTCCATAAATAATCAAAAACCCAGATGTCTTTGATCATCAAATAATCTGTAGAAGTGTGCCAAAGTGTCCTAAGCCTTCTTCAGCTGTTTTTTAAATAACCCACTTAATACAAAAAATGGATTTCAAAAAATTTAACCATCTTTGCCAAATCCAGTTTGTCTTATTAACTCTAATTGTCCAGTCCCCTTATTAATTAATAATATGATTTTTAAAGACCCTCAAATCTCTTCCTCAGTCAATTCAAATTAGCAGATATTTGTTGTGTGTCTACTGTAAACAACTTAGTTATTTCCAGAGGATATCAAAGTACAATCGTACTGTTCACCCTGAAATTATTAGGAACAGTTCTAACAGAATACTGTAGTTGTATGTAGTATTTATTAGAGAGTTCCTTAAGTGGATAGCTGAAAATAGTTTATTTTTAGCATAGTAATCAACAGATATTTTTTATTCACTGTAACAAATTCTAGGAGAATATGGGGAAATTATTAAATGTAGTACTTCCCCTTGTCAAAATAATTCTTTATGCTCCAACTTAAGAAAGAAGATAAATAACACATATTGCAAGGACATGAGTAGATGATAATGGTATTAAAATTTCTGGTGCCATAAGAGCCCACAGCAAATGGAGATGAGAAATCAGTAATGACTACATTATTTTGGCACTTCTCTTGAGCTGGAAGAGTTTCTGCCTTGTTGCACTATTCATTTCTCCAGGGAACTTTCTCCTTTTTAAAAGTCAGAAGCAAATGTAGCCCTACTTGTATTTTTACTATTATAAACGGGTTTCATCATGGCATTTGACGGGGGGTGGGGGGATGACTCTATCTAGGTGCAAGTACTTTTAAATTAGAACTTTTGGTTCAGAAATTAAAGCTGTCATATCACTTTCTGGGATGGATTAAAATTCCATTGTTTATTGCAAACAAATATGACCTCAAATTTGGGAATTAGGTTGTTTTTAATTATACTATATTTAGTGAGTTGTATCTGAATTTCTTTCTAAGTTATATTAATCTTCAGAGGAAAGACTTTGTCTTAGTCGTAAGCTTTGCACCCGGTGTCCATGTCCCCCCTTTACCTGCATTTCCCTTCTATGCTGTCTTTTCCACCTCCCTCAGTGCTGTCATGTTCAGACCCACTGTATATGGGTCTCTGATAGCTATCTGCAGAAAACATTTCTTAGCTCTGCAAAAGTATCCCTTCTCCAGTCTCATCTCCACTTCTCTGCAAAAATCCCTGTCTTGGGCAGGCTCTGCATTTTCTTGTTGCTATTTTGTACCAGAATGTCTCTTCCTTCCATTTTTACTGAGTATGTTCTTATCTTGTCAGGTTCTGGTTCAACTATTAGCTCTTCATATCTTTCCCTGGCCCCACTGTTATAATATTTCATTCTATAATCTGTGTTCTTATATTTATTTTAGCCTATTACACATAATAATTGGGGTCAGAAACTATACCAGTTATTTGAATAGAGGTATGTTAATACTAAGAATGGTTGACTAGGTTGAAAGATGATACCTAGGAAACTGACAGGGCAAGAAGAGAACCCTAAAGGATCAAGGGTTTTGCAACTGCAGGGAAAAGGTTGAATTATAAAAACGTTGAAAGTTAGAGAAAGGCCCTGTGGACTGAAACACATCTCTGAGGAGGCGATGTTGCTCTGTAGGTACAGCTGAATTCAGAAGGTCCCTGTGGCTTGAGATCCAAGTCCTTAAGGAGAGGTGGCCATCTCACCTAGTGCTGAGACCTAGGTGTGGCAGCTGGAGCACAGTGAGGCTGGGAATACTGACCAACAGATTCAAGTGCTCCAGGGAACTGTTGCTGTAAGGTCAAGGGGCACTGCCTGGTTAACTCTGCAACCCACTGACAGAAAGAAATCCCTTCTCCCTCCTCTGCGGTGCCATCTCCCACTAACAGTCCCTGTGGCATGTCCAGGACAGCAGTTGGTGGAGCTGAAATGAGGTTTTCAGAGGGTCAGCCCAGCATCACAGATCATGATAAATTTGGAGCTTATAGATAATGACGTAACAACCAACACACAGGGATAAAGAAATATTTTCTTCCTGTTTGGCTACGAGTTCCTTGATATAGGTAATATTTTATTTATTTGTCATACCCACAATACTCATACATGTCATTGCAAAAATATTAACTCTGCCTGCATACTAACCCACATCTGCCTGGGAAGGCTAGCATTCCATTATATTTAACCCAAATTAACTTTCCAAACCTGGAAAAAATTCTAAATCATACAGCACACCGTAAGGTTATAAGATAAGGAATCTTAGATTCCCAGGGCCTAATATAACTTCTTTTATGGTTATTTAGTAAAGATTCCATGAAATGGAAATATTGTTGGCTAACTTGTTATTGTCATTTTATTTTATGAGCTGATACTCTGGTTATGGATAGGTTTTATTACACATGAGAATTGCTAAAGAGGTGATAAATCTATGAGCTCTTTGCAGTTTATGAGTACATGGAAATATCATGGTTTATTGGAGCTTTGGAAAAGGAAGTGGAAGCTCTTTTGTTGAGCCTCTGAGAAAGAAAACAAGATGTTTTGAATCCTCAGTAGCTATGGTGTTGAAGCAGGTTATGCTTTAGGAATTAATTTCCATGTTAGTTAACAGTAAAATGAGTCCAGCAAGGTCAAGAGGGATGTTATTTTACTGTAACCTCTGAGGGTCAAAAAAAAAAAAACTCCTCTAAAATCGTAAATGTGTTGAGAGAGGAGTAATCTGGGTTTTCATCGGTCTAATCTTTTTAATGAGGAATATGAGGTAAGGCTCCATCCCTCTCTGACAAGGGTCAGATGGTAACTTCCTAATAGCTTTATATCTGTCAGTATTACATATTAACTCCTGCTACTTTTTTCTGAAACTACTGGACTTCTGATTTTTTTCCTCTAAAGGCAATGACATGTAAGCAGGAAGATAAGAATTTGGGGGGTAATTGTGGATAAAAATAAATTCAAAGGTTAGAATATAGTTAAGAGGATTATGCTTAACATTCCTTTGAGAAGACTGAAGACTGCTCTGAGTAGATAGTACTTTTACAATGTATATGGCATTCCTATTGCAACAGAATAATTTCAGTTGGAAAAATAAGGAATTTTTTGACTCTTGATTTTTTTTTTTTTTTTTTTTGTATTTCTGTATTCAAGTGGTGGAATGTATCAGGTGTACAAGTTAAATCAGGGTCAGTTAAATTTCGAACTGTCAATCTTACTGATTCGGAGGGATTCCTCCTCTTCATTATTTCCCTCTCCTTCAGTCACCATTGAGTCTTTTGATATATTTAGTGCACTCTGCAGATGCTGTGACAGATACAAGGGGAAGAAGTTCCTGACTTCAGTGTGCTTAAAACTGCTAATCAAGAGGAAGATACAACAGACTCACTTAATTGTTAAGTGCAGGAGAAAAAAGCTGTGTAATTGTTGTCACATTCATTGGCAGCATCAGATATCAACAAAAGTGCCAGATGTCTTTAGAGGAGAACTCTATTGTGGGCTGTGGTAAAGGTAAAATTATATTATAATCAATGCTATAATTTTAAAAACAAAATGGTTTTGTAGAACAAATTGTTTTTTCCTTCTGTCATGCAATTCAAAACAGTGCTAATCTGGTCACAAGCAATTCAATACAGTGAGCCATCTTTCACCGGCCCCTTTTCCTTGCTGCCGGTTTGGATTTGCTTCAAGGTAGGGGGAGGTTGCCACTGAATGGCCCACACTTTTGAACTTCGTATCAGGTGGCAATTGCTTCTCACCTAATGCCCCTTCAACAGCAGCATCTACTTATTACCAACCAGTTCTTGTCACCTGAACAAATTCCTGAAGCTCCAGGGAATCAGAGGGTCTAATCAGGGTTGGGCTAATGTGCCTAAGACTTCCCCTCTTCCTCTTGTTTACTTCCTACTATGAACATGTCCCATGACCTTGATTTGTTTTTATTTAAAATTTTGCTATTATTTTTAGATATAGCTACTACAATATCCCATGACCTCAAATCTTTGCCTCAGGAATCTATATATTCAACTATTCTTGAATCCTGTCAGGTTTTTATTGTATTGGTTCTAAAATTCAACGTGATTAAAACTTAACTCCTTATCTTTACCTCCAGAAGTACATCACTTCCTATAAGTACCATTAGCTAATGACATCATTGTTGATGTGCTTGCTTCTCCTTGACAGGGTAAAAACATCCTATCCTTCCTTCTTCCTCTTGTCCTGATTTCTGAAAGGTTTCAGGCTACTTGTAAGTTTACTTCTGAAATAACTATTTAATTAGGCGTCTTTGTCTCTCCTGCCATTACCTTAGTTTGACTTTATATTAGAGTTGCTTCCCATCTACTTTTACTGTCTTTCTTGCCATTTCTGACCCGTCTTCCACACGGTCACTAAAATAACTTGTTTACTTGTGATTCTCATCTTCAGCTGCTTCAGATTCTTTAGTAAATCACTTTACAGCTACATAAAAACTCATGTCAAAAATGTCTACCTTCGGGGCTGGGGGTGTTGCTCAGTGGTAGAGCACTTGCCTAGCATGTATGAGGCCCTGGGTTCAATTCTCAGCACCACATATAAATAAATGAATAAAATAAAGATCCATCAACATCTAAAAAAATTTTTTTATAAAAAGTCTGCCTTCCTTTCCCCCACTTGTGTCCCCAACCCTCACTTTGCTTTGTGACTCTTTGCCCTTGACTACATATATGCCTTGCCATCTTTGTTTCCACCCTTTGCTGTTGTGTTCTTCTTGCAACAGTTTCTGGGTAGGTATCTCCTTTTCAGGAATTGCTCTGTTCATCAATGCTCTGACTTCAGCCTACAAAGGCATCTCTCTCTGCAGATCCACCACAGCCACCACCTAACAGAACAACAGTGACAGTAAGACGCTTTGTCTTAATATGATGTATCATCCCTTTCAGTCCTCACAACGGCCCAATGAGGCAGGTGGGTGCTCCTTTCCCCATTTTTACAGATAAAGCAATTTGCTCTGCATTTTCCAGTGAGAGGTACAGCTGAGATTCAGTTAAGTTGTTCTTGCTGTAGAGAACTACCTTTTAATGAAGATAACATGCTGCTTCTCTCATTAGGCTGAGAGTCTCCAGAAGGCAAGAATTGTATCTTTAATGAATCAATGGTTAAATGATAAGGTGAGAAATGTGTGACTGTTATAAAGTTATTTAGCCTATGAAGGCCAAAGATAACTCATTCTCAGGATGAAAGTATTGATCCATCATCCACTTGATGACAGAAGTTGGCTTGCTTCTTTCATTGTGTGGCAATGCTAATGTCAGGCAACAGATAATCACGTGGGTGCTCAGAATAGCCAGTTGTGTTATTGAAGGTAGTCAAGAGTGCATTTAAATGTCAGGCACACTCTCTTCTCTGAGGCAGGCACATTTTGTGGAGGAGTGAAGAATTAGAGATAGAAGTTGGAAAATCATCCTAATGAGATCATTCATTAATATTTCTCTTTTTTGTTGTTTTTAAATGTTTCAGTTGGATCTTTCATGTTAACTCATTAAAGTACTGATTCTCTGGTGAATCACTTTGTGACAATCAAAGGAGGCTGAGAGCCTGCTTCCATCTGCAGGCTCTCTGAATTCACAACAAAGATCTTAGAAACATGATTTCAGTCACTTTGTAAGTGTTCACTAAGTGCAGAGCACATGAGAAGTTCTGGGGACTGTAGGGATGAATGAGATCCCATTCCTGTCTCTAGAAAGGTGAATCTCCCTCCAGTCACAGAGGGCGATCAGAGAAGGCATGTTGCTCTTTAGGTGGCCTTATAGGCTGCTCATTGCTTAAGGTAGATCATAATTCCAATAATAATTTACATGTGTTTGCAGCATGTCAGGAACTTCTAAGCACACTATGTGGATTCTCTTGTTAACTTTTGATGAAAGACTTAAGAAGTGATATTATTTATATCACAAGTGCGGAAAGTTTGGTGTTTAGAGAGGTTAAACAATTTGACCACATTCACATACCTGGGAGGAATGAAGCTGGAATTCACACCCAAAGCTAGTGTGTTTCTAGTTACCCACCATGTCATACTACCTTCCTATTTGACTCAAAGCAATCTAGAAGAATATAACTGTCAAGGTCTTTACAAGGTGCTCTAACGTTGTTTCATCTTTTCATGGAACCAACCAGGATTACAGGTACTATTCACATTTTACAGTTGAAGAAACTGACCCAGAAGGATATGCTTGGACCAAAGTCAAATCCTTAACTGTTAACTAGTGATGCTGAGTTGTGGCTACCACAGACTAGTCCTCTTTGCACAACTCCTCAGTAGCAAGAAAACTAACATGAATAACAAGTTATGTTGGAACCAAGACATTTGGAGCTTAATTTATTTTCTTCAGTTCATTTTTCCTTTCTCTTATTGAGTGGGACATGCATAATTTTCTTGGCTTTGTGTATAATTACATACCTGCTCCGAGACGAATACTCTAAGTGAAATGATTAATGGGCCAAGATTGGATGTAGTTGCACTGCAGACTAAGTTGTTCAGTATCTTTCACCGAAAATGCTAATGTTTGTTGCTAGTGGCAACAAACAGCCAGAGTTCATGCTGATAGGTGTCTGCTGTCGTTTTCCAGGGCAGTTAACATGGTAAGCATGTAAGAGTTCCCTAGGGATTTAAGTGGTAGCCTTTGAAGGCATGTTTTGTTCAGTCATTCTGCTCTGGGGAGTTTTCCTGTTCCCCATAGGTACTGGAAGTGAGTCAAAGCTATCAGTTCTAGAAGAGCTGGCAGGAAACTCATTGCTGCCTGTTTCCTACAAGTAATGCTGTTTCAAAACAGGCAGCAATCCCAGTACTTCACCGTGTCACTTACACTATTTTTTTTTTCTTCCTTTTTAGCCCTCTGGTTATCACTAGTGAGAATGTGAAAGACTTTATTTCCTCTCAGTATATTTTGTAACCCTTCAAGACTTGGCTGACTTCGTACTCCCGTAAGAACACCTCCCTGGCTGTTGTCTTTTTGCCTATCCTAAGATGCCTTTAGTTGCTCTGGCCAGCCATTAGGGAGGAAGCACCACTGCGATGGTCTTTCTGACCAGTCCCTCCACAGTTGGATGTTGGAGGATGGGGATTTGTTTCTTTGGTATCATGTTAGTATCCAGTTCATATATAGGAATAGAAATCTTGTTTTTTTCCCTAAGTAAACATGATTGTTCTTTTTGATTATAAATATAATAATGTTCATTGTGTAGCAGTTTTATAAAAGATAAAAAGTGATATGAAATTTCTATGAACTCACTGCTTGGAGATAACCAGTATAATTAGTCAGGGTTCTCCAGAGAGGCAGAGCCGTGTGTGTGTGTGTGTGTGTGTGTGGTGTATGTGTGTTCATTCCCATTGAGAGATTGAGAGACTGAGAGAGAGATTGGAGAGGGTATTTATTAGGGGAGTTGCTTATGTGATTCTGAAGGCTGAGGGAACTAGGAAAGTTGATTTGTGTGGCTTAGTCTAGGTTTTAAGGCCTCAGAACCAGGGAAGCCAATAGCATAACTTCCAGTCCAAGACTAGACCCCGAGAACCTGAAAGGCCTCTGGTACAAGGAATCTAAAGGCCAGAGATCCTGAAGGTTTTGATATCCAAGGATAGGAGAAGAAGACGAGTGTCCCAGCTTCAATAGAGAGACAGAAAATGTGCACGTGTGAGCATGATGTACAAAATTACCTTCCCTTTGTGTTTTTGTTCCATCTGGGCTCACAGCCACTGGGATGGTGCCCACCCACAGTTCTGGAGGTTGGATATCCCTACCCAGTCCACTGGTTTAAATAGTCTCTTTTAAAAACATCCTAATAGACATACCCCCAAATAATGCTTTCCTGGGTAGCTGAATACCTCTTAAATGAGACAAGTTGATAAAGTTGATACCTAAAATCAACCCTCACAACCAGAGTTAATATTTTGGGGCATTTGCTTTAAGTCTTATTTGTATGTGTCAGTTTGTATGTTTGATATGTCTTTGGACAGGAGCTCCATCTGGAGTCTTGATGTTTTATCATCTTGATGTTTTATCTCAGCTCTCCCTTGATGCTTATACAGAGCTTGGATACCTGACCTATCGCATGGTGATTAATATCGGTGACTGTCCCTTAATTCCACCAATAGTGTTTTATCTTAGAATTGCTTGTTTGGTAACTTGAGGGGAAAAAACTGTCATGACACAAAAGTATCATAGAGATGAACTTGTGTGGAAATGGACCTTGGAAGTCATCGTGTCTAGTGGCTATAATGCCAGCAATATATGAGACCATCTTGGGGAACTTGTTAAACTGCTATCATACAGGGCCAACGAAATTATAATCTCAGGGCTAAAGTCTGGAATAATAAACTTCTTAGGGCATTTCTACAGTCAGCCAAGTAACTCTGAGTGGACTAGAATTTTTTATTCATCAGTTATTTTTTGAGAACTTATTGGGAGCCAGGTATTATTTTAGATTTTAGTTATTTATTAATGATCAAAGCAGGCATTATTTTCTCTCTCATGGAATTAATGTTTTGCTGGGTAATAAAGTAAAATATCAATGAAGCAAAAATAATAATTAAAATGGTGGTAAGCAATTTGAAGGAGAAGCACAGAGAGAGAATAACATTAGCCAGAGAGAGGGGGAGGAATGGAGGAAGTTTAGGACTTGTATGCTGAGAAAAAAATTGACCATATAAATAATGTGGGAAAGACGTTTCAGGCTGAGGAATGGCGTACACAGACACCTGGTATGAGAAAAGGCATGATGTACATTTCAGGAAATGTGGCTGGACAGGAAAGACATCACAGATAAGTTCAAAGTTGATCTAGTGACCCCAGCACCCATGCCAGTAAATGGCAGAATGGTTTTGAGCCCACTTTGTCCATTCCTGTCCAGTGAGTATCTACAATGCTGCCCATTCAGTGTTCTCAGCTGCCATAACAAAAGACCACAGACTTGAGGCTTACACAACAGAAACTCATCTTCTCACAGTTCTGGAGATCTAAAGTCCAAGTTTCAGGTGTCAGCAATTTCCAAAGGCCTTTGCAATGGTCTTACAGATGACTTGCTTTGGTCTCTGTCTTTATATGATTCTCCTGCTGGCGTGCTCCTTGTGTCTCTTATGTATCCAAATTTGCTTTTCTCATAAGACCACTGGTCAGGTTGGATTAGAATTTCCCATAATGGCCTCATTTCAACTTGATCACTTACATAAAGGCTCTTCCTACAAATGGAGTCACATTCTGAGGTTCTGGGGGTTAAGATTTAAACATGAATTTTGAGGAGGCAGAGTTCAGCCCATTATAGCCCCCCTTTTGTAGTTAGCAAAAGCTCTCATTTGTCAGGACCTAGTCTAACATGACAAAGCCCACGTTTCCCACTTGCTATTGGAACCAGGAGGAAAATATGTATTGCATTGTTGGACTGAAATTACCGTAAACAAAACAGAGATTGTTTTAGGGTCCCTGCAGACTCCTGTACAGATGGAGGGGTGGTGAGCAGTGAGGAACTGGCTTTAGAAAATTTTTTTGCTTGACCAGCTGGAATCTTTAGCAATTTCAAAACCTTTCTTTTCTAGAGAGTTCTTATCTGCCAGGGTTATTTGATGCAGACAATAGATTTCACCCTAGCTTAAAGTGGGATTTATTATGGGATATTAGCTGGTTTATAGACTCTTTGAAAAGATGCAGAAACATGCTGTAGGCTAAATTTCTGTGAACATTTCCTAGAACCACCCCCACAGGACTAGCCTGACAAGAGAGCTGCTGCCACCTCCACTGCACAGCCACATTGGCTCTGCTGTGAGCCACGAAGCTGCTGCCACATTTGCCTCCCAAGCCTCACATTTCTACTGTTACCTGGGTCAGCAAAACAGATGCCCAGGGCTTGGCGCATTTTGTCACATTGTTCATTTTCAAATCAAAACTCCCATCTGATGGATGGAACCTGGGCTCATCAGACTGCACACTAGCTGCCAGGGAGACCTGGGGAGGAAGGATTCACAGTATGGGGAGCTGTCAAAGGTTGCCTCTGCCTCCTAAGAAAAGAAAGAAAAAGATTTGGGGGACCCTCAAATGTCCTATGACGGATGTCCTCTACCCTCACCCTATCCAAAATGTGCTCACATTTTCTCTCTCTTAAGCCTGCCCAGGCAAAATTAGAAAACATGAGCAGTATCTGTACTCGTTGTCTAGTATATCCTTGAGAGAGTACAAATAAGACAGGAAGAGCATAAAGTAGAATTTGAAGCATGGAGAAATCTTAGGAATCTCATTAGTAAATGTTCTTCATTTTTATTATTGCATTTATATAAGACACAAGAATGATAGAAGGCTGTAAAAGAAAGGCTGGTGTATAGCAAGTGCAGCTCAGCCTTCTCGATCCCCTGGGCTTTTGTCTTGAGTCTCCTCTTAAACCATGGCTTTGATATCAGGGTAATTTTTTATGTTTGTCATTGGACAGAGTAGAAGGCATTGGGGATGTCTTCTCCAGTGCTGTTTATCTCAAATTGGGGGATTCCGTGTGCTTTGCCTCTCTTAGATGGACTCTATCTTAATTAGTTTTCTGCTGACAACATCTCTGACCCTTGGGTGGGCCTGGGAAGGGGACTGTGTCTAGGTACATAGTCATTGCTAACTATTCATATGACATAAAGGCAATGAAAACTGTAGTGCTATGGAGAAGGACACAGCAAAAAATCATAGACTATCTCCTATTTATGGATGCATTTGCAAAAGTTCACTCTCAGCCCTCACTGATTGTATTGCTGTTCTGGTGCTGGAGATACAGCAGAGCTAAAGATACATTGCCATGTCTTGATGGTCATTTACAATATATTCATCAAGAGATGTTATATAAAGTCCTAGCTAAATATGTTAACACACTGTCTTTACTTTGGGATATAAGATTTGAGAAATTAGCATTATTTTTACTTGAGATAAAATGGCTACCTCCAATTGTCTTGTGAATGTTTAGGTTGTTTTCCCCCACTTCCATGACTTGCCTTATATTCTCTTCCTCTTTTGAAACCTGTTTTGCTTTATACAAAGTGATTTTCATAGACAAGAAGAATGGATAGTCATTGCACTTTTCTTTCAAATCATGTAGGTCTGAAAGTTTTTAAATTATCAACTTGTTGGGAGGAAAGATGGTGGACATAAAAATCAGTGTTATTACTAGGACACTACCACATATTAGGTAGAAATGTCCTTTAAAAAGTAAATATTTACCACCCCACTGAATGAATGGATGATTGAATGAATGAATGAAAAAACATACTGTGGAGTCAGATCTGGGCTAACCTTCCTGCTGTGCTACTACCTACTGTTTTAGCACCCTCTCCTGTAGTTTCCTCATCTGTACATTGTGCAGTTGTACCTACTGTATAAGTCTGTTTTGAGGATTCATAAAATGTGTGTTTTAAAACATGAAATAATACTGACCTGGTATTTCAGCACTCAGTAAACATTTCCATCACCACTACCACCATTACTTTATTCTCCTTTGGGAGATTCCCAGTGAGATTTCCGTAACAAAGACACTGGGAACTTCTCCAGCAGAGGAACCTGTTGACAGTTAAAAAAAAAAAATCATGTACACTTTTTTTTGTGTAGAACATTATTAACATCTTCCCAGAATATTGTTTCACAAAATAGAATTCCGGAAAGACTGCTATGAATCAGTTACTGTTATAATTCTTTTTAAAGCAAAAATTTGGTAACTTCTTTTATAATGCTTTTTTTTGTTTGTTTTTTTGTTAAGTGGCCAGAGGAAGCTTATGAGTTATTTGCTGTGTGTGCTGTTCTGTATTAAATGGCTGGATGGCATATTAGTTTTTGTGTTAATGTGACCAAAATTAGGACAAGAACACTTAGAGTTGGAAAAGTTTATTTGGGGCTCATAGTTTTAGAGGTCTCTCCATCCATTGCTCTGGGACCAAGGTGAGGCAAAACATTGTAGGGGAAGGGCCTACTGGAGGAAAGATGCTTAGCTCATGGCAGTGGGCAGGAAATGGAAAGGATGGGGCACAGTGAAGATGCACCTTTCCAGGGCACACCCCCAGTGACCCACCTCCTCCAGCCATGAGTCTCCCCTCTCCGGTACAGTTACCACTCACTAAGTCCCTTCAGACTAGGATGAACTGATGAGGTTACAGCTCTCACAATCCAATCACTTTACCTCCAAATATTCCTGCATCAATAGGAGTTTGGGGGAACATCTCACATCTAAATCATAACAGATGGAATGGTACAAAGCAGGTGACTGAAAGGCTGGTGTGTTGCAGGCCTGAGGCTTGTCCCCCTTGAAGGAAGGCCTAATTGGCTTCTTGTTCCTGGCCTCTGTCTTGAACTACCTTGAGAACCAAAGCCTGGTACCCTGAGATGGTTTTGTAGAGTGTGGCCATCTTCTCTTCCAGATTATTTGTGTCTGTGTGGTTTAATTCATGAGAATCGCCTGGCCCTATGGCTCACCACTGCAGTTCGGGAGCAGTGAGCGGTCCAGCCAGGGCAGGATGAAGCTGTCTTCCAAAGTCTGCACGGTAGTTTCTTCTGTATGTTGGGCTGTAGCCTCAGATCCATCCCAAGTGGTAATTACTGGAAATGCTGATTTACACATGTGCGATAATCATCACTTTGTGGGAAAGATACCCACAGATGGGGGAGGTAGGGAGCAGTTTTTTAAATCTCGTCTTCTCCATTTTGTACAGGGAAAGTTTTCATTTATTTGAAATAAAGGAATGTAAAAAATGAAAAGGTGGTCAAATAGAACATTAGGGATTAAGAGTTGTACCTCAGATACATCTCTTTTTTCTAATGTTTGTGTTGTAGAAAAATGCATATAATATAAAATTGAGCATACGAAGTATTTTTAAGGGTCCAGCTCAGTGGCATTAAATGTAGACATTACCACCATACCGTGACTCCTTTCATCTTGTAACATTGAAATGCTACACCTATTAAACAACAACAACTCCATTTCCCCCTACCCTCAGTCCCTGGCAAGCACCCTTGGAGACTTTCTGCCTCCATGATTTTGGCTATTCGAAGTACCTTCCATCAGTGGAATCATACAGTATGTGTCTTTTCATGACTGACTTATTTCACTTAGGAGAATGTTCTCAAGTTTCATCTATGTTGTAGCATACCTAAGAACTTTCTTCCTTTTGCGGGGGCAGGGAATACTGGATAATGAACCCAGGGGCACTTTTCCACTGAGTGACATCCCTAGTCCTTTTTATTTTTTATTTTGAGGCAGGGTATCATAAGTAGCTGATGGTCTTACAAAGGCTAGCCTCAAACTTGAAATCTTCCTGCTTCAGCCTTCTATGTTCCTGAGATTGCAGGCATGCACCACCGTGCCTGGCAGAAGCTTCTTCCTTTTGAAATCTGAAAAATATTTGATTGTATGTATATACTACATTTTACCTGTCCATTCATCTGTTGATGGACATCTGGGTCACTTCCATATTTTAGTTATTATGAATAATGCAGCTATGAACATGCATGTACAAATACCTTTTTTTTTTTTTCCTGAGACCCTGCTTTCAATTCTTTGGGTTTCACACCCAGAAGTGGATTGCTGGATCATATGATAATTTTATTTTCAGTTTTTTGAGGAGCAACCGAACTCTTTTCCACAGTAGTTTATAGCATGTTACATTCCCATCAACACTGCACTGTGCTTCCAATTTCTCCATATCCTTACCAACATTTATTTTTAGTTTTTTTTTTTTATAATAGACATCCTAATGGATGTGAGATGATGTCTCATTGTAATTTTGATTTGCATTTCCCAAAATGGATTAACTCAGCCATTCTCATTAGATTTTGCTTTTGATCTTAAAAAGGCTTAACAAGCAAGAATGAAAGCATATCCATTCTTTTTCTCTCAAGGTGCTGAGAGTGAAATTAATCCAGTTTCTGTAGGAACTGGCAGCCCTTTGTGGAGGGTGCTTTTCCCTGCTAACTGTAAGGTACTTCATAGGCACTTGTGACAAGTTTGTGCCCTTTTTGAATGATTGTGGAGCTCTAGCTACCAACTTACATATAATCTTAATAATTTTCATTATCCTAAAGTTTTCTGGGTTTTTCTCTTATATATTAAAATATTTTTAATGTCTTTAAACATATCATCTTTCTTCTTGTTCTGAGTTGGCATAGACTTTGAGAGTAGTGAAATGGTTATATTTGTACAGTGAGAGTGGTTAGTATGTGCTATCGAAAAAGGCAGGTTTATCAAAGTTTTAGACATCATTATTGGAAAGTATGTCCTAACTGCTTATCAATTTCCACATTCCCTGGATTTTATTATTTTTTGTTTTGATGTATTTATCAAAAATCTTACATTGATTTTTATATTAATGAAAATATTATTGTATCAGTCACGTATTCCCGTTAGATTTACTGGAGAGACTTCACGGAGGAGATAGTAGGGACTGTGTATTGAGAATTCTCTTTGATTGATCGTATCATGGGGTGGTAAAATAATTGTATATCAATTCTGCTGTTAAATGAAAATGAAGGGAAGTATAGGGATAATTATTATTATCATGGTTTTATTTGACAAGTGAAAGAGTAGATTTCTAAATTCTTCCTTGATTTTATATTCATTACATTTTTTAATATTCTGAAATTCTGCGGTGTATATTCTATGAATGTAAAAATATTAGCTATATTTTAAAAGCATTTTTGTTATTTCATTTTCCTCTGGATATCCTGAATGAATGAAACAAGGTTGCCCTCCTAAAATCTTTTAAAATTTAGGCTAAGCCAGACTAGGAAGCCCCAGATGTGTTTAGAATGGAATTTAATCGTTCATTCAAATTAGTTTTTCCTCCAGAGCTCTGACCTATGACTTGGCAACAGCTTTTTCCTCCTGAACTGTAGCTCCCTGCCTTCCCTTCCTAGTTCCTAGAAGACAAGTTTCCAGGACAATATGATCCTTGGAGATGTAGGAAGAGGAAAGAGGCTTTGCTCTTTGCAGCATGATCATCCATAAAACCCACTCAAGGATTTTTCCCTCCCTCTCTCCCTGTCTTCTATCTGGCTCTCTGACTCATTTCATTATTTTCTTGCTCTCCCAGAAGATAACAAACAAACCCATAATCAGGGTTCTTGCCTGAATGAGGCTCTGAGAATTGTTACCCTAGACTTTTGCTCAAGGGACTCCATATTTAACATGTTCATGATTGGGTTAATAAAACGGGGAGCAGGTGACAAATTTAGTCTATGGAAACCCTGTTCAGGAGAGTAGGCATTTGAAAGGGCTGAAAAGATATACCAGAGAGTCTCATCAAGCAGCATGGTTTAGATGAAAGGTCACAAATTAAATTTAATGTGAATTATGCTAAGGTGATTTGTATTAAGAAAATAATTTAGGCATATTGTATTATGCCATTGCTTCATAGTGCAGTTGGAACCTTCTCGGAGTAGAGGAGGCAATATTTGCTAGTACTTATAACAGAGGCTTTAAGGATTTATTAAAATGCATAATTACCTAGACCGTGTAGTTTATAAAAATACATTTACGATGATAGGGATAAAGATAAAGGAATTGTAAAAAGGGAGAGAAGAGAAGCAGAGATATGTTGCTTGTCACTGCTGTAGGAATGCTCGCTCCCCAAGTATCTATCCAAATATTTCTGCTTTATACAATTCATATAATTTCTTTTATTAGTGAAATTCCAATGACAAAAAATTTGAATCTGCACTCCCAATGTGTTTTTATTTACAATTTGTATCTATATGCTGTAGATACAAATTCTACATACTATATTTGTATCTATACTATAATTCTTAATAAGAATATATGGTATAAATACAAAGCACTACAAAAACAGATATTTTAATAGGACAAGATAAAGTTACAATAAACTTTCTATTATTTAATTTACTAGTGATATGAAGTCTTAATTATATCATCTATTTTTAAGAGTGCAGTGTGATTAAATATGCCTCATTATTTTTAAGCTTAACTTGATTCTTGGATTCAAGTTCAGCTATTCAAATTCAGCGATTCAAAGGTTGTTTTCCATGTGTAATTTATTATCTTAAGTTTATTTGTTACTGTAATTTATGTACAATAAATTGCAACCTTTTAAAAGTTTGTAGCTTATTGAATTTTAACTTAAGTAGTTTATTTTGATATTTGATTTTTAATAGCTGATATCTATGCAAAGATACAGTTAGTACTTAATTATTTATGAATTACAATGGCTATTTCAAATGGTTTTCTTGATTATTTCAGTGTCCTGTGTAAGTTTATTACCTATTTTTCCAGTACCTATTTATTACCTATTTTTACAATCTACATTTGATCAGATTTTCAGTTTTCACCAACAACATATGGCTGATTCAAGTAAAGCTATAAAGTTTCAGTTTTACCATTTCCTGTTTGTTTGCATCTGCTTACATTATTGCTGCTATCCTTAATCCATGTTTTCCTTGCAGGGATCTTTTTAAGCCATTTACCCATTTTGTAAATGAGTTCAGTTAAACGGAGATAATCTTGTTTATAAATCCACTTAGCTAGGCCCAGGTGCACTACAATCTTTCACAGTGAAAACCAGATCTGAACTGTTCCCTTAGGATAGAATTCCCCCCTCTTCTTGAAAGCCTCACATTGCCATTACCATGTGATGTGAAGAATGGATAGGTGAGAATTCATAATAATAAGCATTAGAGCTTAATTTGTCTTCGATATGTTTAATCTTAACATTTTAAAAATATACGTAATGTATGTATGTAATATATATTTAACATACTTCTTTATACAAAGAAATTCTAATATGTTCTCGTGTCTTATCTTTTGGACCCAGCTATGTCAACAATTGTCCAGTTACTGAAAACACCTCCATAGAGGGCTGAGGATGTAGATTGTGGTAGGTAACTTGCTTAGTATGTGGGAAGCACCGAGTTGAGTCCCGAGTACTTAAAAAAAAAAAAAAAGAATAAGTGAATGAATGAATAGAAGAAAAGCATAGAATCCTTTTTCTTTTTCAAATAACATCTTACTAAGAGGCCAGTTATGTAAAAGTAAGCAGAGCTATTTCTCTTAAAAGGGGGTCAAGGAGCTGAGATCTTACCTAATCTCACCTGCCCTGTCCCTTTCCCACCTGCTGCCTTCCTGTCCTTCCAACCAGAGCTTGCTGAGCTCAGTTTGATTCAGGATAGGAGGGACTATTTCTCTGCTCTCAGTATCACGTAGCATTGTTGCTTCTTTGCTAGCTAGCTTTTTATATTTGTGTTATGGACGCTGAGGTTCTTGTCAGTGCTTATATTTCATTTTTCTCTTTACCTTTCCTTAGAACTAAGTTAAAGCCAATTCTCTGTCTCATCTTTGGCAGTATGTAGAAATGCATGGAGTATATTTGGGACGTCTGGCCTACTCCTGGCATCATCTACAGTCATACCTTTATTTTTCTTTTCTTCATATTACTTTAATTTGGATATTCTTTTTAAATTTAACAAGTTAAATTTATTTTAATTTCCTGTATTAAATGTATCTTATATTACTTTATTCCCTTTTGGAATAAGTAGAAGGCTTTGAAAATAGACTCTAATATATTTTATCATTATTCATAAATAAAGGTTTTTTTGAAGACAAGTTCTAAATAAATTTAACATATATAAATAACTTAGTGAATGACTTATCCTTAATTAAAAGGATTTAAGACCGGAGATTGATGAATTCAACATTATGAAAAATCTTTTCCCCCCCTATGATCTAGAAAATACATAGTTATATTTTATAATTTTGTAGAATATTTTTGATAATTACCAGTTTAGAACCTAGTTTTTAAAAAGGGGAACACCAGGGATCTCAGGTTTTAAGTTGGAAGTCAGTTAATATAGACATGATTTTTGTTTTGGTTTTGGCAACATGGTCAGGATTTTAATGGATAAGGAAGGTTCTTTTCTTTGGTAATTGGAGTCATTTGTGGTAGGAATATGTGAAGATTCACAAAGGTATACAATGATAGATTTCCTCATTTGGAAATTGGAAAGCAGGATTAAATAACTTTTATCCAAGCAATATATGGTTTTCCAGTCCCAGGCCCAGTGCTGAACAAGTCATTATTTTGTGACCCAATTCTGAAGTAGAGGTACTCGTTTTCTGTGAGTTCCAAATACATTATCCTGTTATTTTGTCTGGCTTTCCTCAGAAGAGTGCTTCATGAGAAATGTCCTGAGACATCACTGGAGGAGCTCAGAGGGTGATTTCATGGACATCTGTTGTTGGCCTCTTCAGCAACTGGAGCAGCTCCCATCTTTATTTGGCAGCTAGCTCTTCTCTACTCTTCCACTGTGGGCTTGGGTCAAGTCTCAGCCCAAATAAATGGCCCATAGTGTGGTGATGGTGACGTTTCTGACAACGTCTTTCCCTTAGACTTTTCCCTCACAAGTTTCTGATAGATGGTTTGTAAGATTAGTAATTGCATGCATACAAATAAGTGCGAAAATATGCGCAATTTTAAACAAACCCTCAAAGACTCCTGTTTTATAAGTTGAGTATTGTCAGGTGTTTGGAAAGAGCCCTTTATTATTATTATGCTTTGTAACACTTTGTAATTAAGCCAGATGATGCCTTTGTTGGGGCTATACAAGTTAGTTACCTCTTGAACTTTTGAGAAACAGAGGTCACAGTGGGAGGAAATTAATGGAATGATTTTTTTTTTTCCTAGCAGAAAAATTTCTCTTAAAGAATCACATATACACGAAGTCATAAAAATGAGAGGGGCAAAGGTGTTCTTTTCTTGCCTTGTGTTTTGTCTTGTGGCATGGTCTGTAGCAGTAGAGCCTGATTGTGGCGCCTCGCTTGTCCTTCCCTTGAACTTCAAACCCTTGAACCTGATCTGAGGAGTAGGGTATAAACAGCACCCCAGGGTCTTGGACGTGGCCAAATATTGTTCTATAATTAGCAAGGTTTATGGCCTGTCGTAACCTTTCCTTGAATGATGGCTGGGCTGTAGGAATTAGAACTTTTATTAGTTCCAGGTTTTGAATGGTTAAGATAATTCAGTTACATTATGTATGAGCTCTTTGAAATAATAATAATTGAAATGAATAAACAATAGGAAGGGGAAAATGTAGCATTTAACTGGTTTTCTACTTTTCTATTTTTTTAAACTCCTGTGAGTTTGGTGAATTAGAAAGCAGAACAAAAAATTGGAATCATATGGGTGATTTCTCACTTAGTTTTAAAACAGACTGACTTTATATTTAATATAAGTTTCGAAAATTTCTTTGGGCCTTAGTTTAAAAAACTTTAAAATGAGAATGTGAAAGGAAGAATTAAGAGCTTAGTAATAATAGTGGAGAGGAATGTGAAAGAAATGCAGAGCTATATTAAAAAGAACGAAGGGAGGGGGTGGATGTATATATAAGCCCAGCTGCTTCTGGTATTATTACAGTTGAGTGAGGAGGAAGCACCAATTTTTTTTGTATTGTAGTTCAGGGCTGGGTCTTCAGTAGTTCAATAAAACATACTGATGGTAAATGGGTATGTTGGAAACGGACTCAACAAAAACATGGGAATCCTTCACTGAGATAACATAACTTGATAATGAATTTCAAAGAAATACATATGATACAATATATGCCCATGGTGGAGAGAAGTAAAGGAAATAGGAAAGAATCTTCATTGAAAGTCTAAACTTCTACCAAATACAACATTACTTGTGTTTATAAGGTTTTCTATAAGAACAACATTAGGATTTAGATATTAAAGGTAGCAATATTTGTACATATAGCTATATATATTTTTCCTTATATAGAGCTATAAAAAATAGATATCTTTTTAGGGGATGGGGTTGTGGCTCGGTGGTACAGAGCTTGCCTAGCATGTGAGAGGCACTGGGATCAATTCTCAGCACAACATATAAATAAATGAATAAAGATTCATCAACATCTCAGAAAAATTTTTTTAAAAATAGATGACAAAAACACCATGGTATTAGCACCAAAATAGATCTATAGACCAATGGTACAGAGACAAACCCACATAACTATAATTATCTTATATTAGACAAAGGTGCCAAAAATGTACATTAGAGAAAAATAGCCTCTTCAACAAATGGTGCTAAGAAAACTAGAAATCCACATGTAACAAAATGAAATCAAACCTCTATCTCTCAGCATGCACAAAACTCAACTCAAAGTGGATCAAGGACCTAGGAATTAAACCAGAGACCTTGTACCTAATGAAAGAAAAAGTAGGCTCAAATCTCCATCATGTTGGATTAGGCCCCAACTTTCTTAATAAAACTCCTGTAGTGCAAGAATTAAAACCAAGAATCAATAAATGGGATGGATTCAAACTAAACAAAAGCTTCTTCTCAGCAAAAGAAACAATCAGTGAGATGAATAGAGAGCCTTCATTTTGGGAGCAAATTTTTACCACATGCACTGATCTCTGGGATATATAAGAAATCAAAAATCTAAACACCAAAAGAAAAAAAAAATGACCCTATCAATAAATGGGCCAATGAACTGAACAGACACTTCTCAGAAGATGATATACAATCAATCAACAAACACATGAAAAAGAGTTGAACATCTCTAGCAATTAGAGAAATGCAAATCAAAAGTTCTCTAAGATTTCATCTCACTCCAGTCAGAATGGCAGCTATGAAGAATACAAACAACAATAAGTGCTGGTGAGGATGTAGGGGAAAAGGCACACTCATACACTGCTGGTGGGACTGTAAATTGGTGCAGCCAATCTGGAAAGAAGTATGGAGATTCCTTTGAAATCTAGGAATGGATCCACCATTTGACTCAGCTATCCCACTCCTTGGTTTATATCCAAAGGACTTAAAAACAGCATATTACAGGGACACAGCCATATCAATGTTTATAGCGGCACAATTCACAATAGCTAAATTGTGGAACCAACCCAGATGCCCTTCAGTAGATGAATGGATAAGGAAACTTTGGTATATATACACAAGGGAACATTATTCAGCAATAGAGAATAAAATCACAGCATGTGCTGGTAAATGGATGGAGTTGGAGAATATAATGCTAAGTGAAGTAAGCCAATCCCAAAAAAACAAAGGCCCAGTGTTTTCTTTGATATGTGGATGCTGACTCATAATGACAATGGAGGGGCAGCATGGGAGGAATGGAGGAACTTTAGATAGGGCTAAGGGGTGGGAGGGGAAGGGAGGGGGCAAAGGGTAGGAATGATGGTGGAGTGAGTTAGACATCATTACCCTAAGTACATGTATGAAGATATGAATGGTGTGAAAATACTTTGTGTACAATCAGTGACTTGAAAAATTGTGCTCTATATGTGTAATATGAAATGGATTGCATTCTGCCATCATGTATAACAAATTAGAATAAATAAATAACTAGAAAGATATCTATTTTTTATTATTTAGCTACACATTTTTAATTGAAGTCTTCTGAGAAAAAATTGGCATGTCTTGGGAAGATTTAACAGTATTTTTTATCTTTTAAAATGCTAGAATATGTTTCATAGTAGTATAAAATCATTTCATATAATAATATAGTATCATCTAAGCAGCTACAAAGGTTCTTACCTTCATATTTCCAAGTTTTTATTGAAAAAAATATTTGCAGCCAAGAACAAATTAAATTTTCCTATTATTAGAAAATGTCATTCTTTTCTCTGATCTTTTCCTGACCTATTAATGGCTTCTCTAAAAATGATTATAATCATTTTTAGATATCTTATTTCAGAAATTAGCATCAGAAGGTATTAAGCCTACATATTCTCTTAACGCCTTCAATCTTTCTTCCTTTTCTTTTCTTCTATAAGAGAAGTCATTTACAAAGAACCCGCAATTTAATGTCCTTGATAATTCTCCATCTAAAGTGCATGTAGAAACGTTAAGCCATTTGTAGTCTGGTGCCATTTAATATACCCTCCATCTTAGTAATAAATCTTGCTGTTGAAATGTGCTACCTCATCCTGTCTAAGGGTTTATAACCTTTCAGCCCCAAAGCTGAGATCAGTCCTAGCTCATTCATGAAACGTTCTTCACAATTCCCACCCACCCTGATTTTGCTTTTTATTTGCCCTTACTTCTTAAACCTTAAAAATATCACTTTTTTTTTTTTTAGTTTTCCACTCGTTTATATGTAAGCATGTTATAGATAATATAGCAATATTGTATAGTGTTAATTCACATGGGTCTAATATGTTTTGTTTTATGGCCATATTTTGCTCTTAGAACTGTGTTGCCAGGTCATGGGGAATTTTCACAGTTAATTCACCTATATAATGTGATAATCAGAAATCACTAACTTTGAAATGCTAAGTTAAACAAAATAGCCCCTAGATATTCTAGCTTCAGAATCTGGACTTTAGTAATAATTGTCAACTTAAGTTTGTCTTGACAACATGAAAACATATGAATAGTTTTAAATCAGGAAAAAAAAAAACAAAACAAAACACAGAATTGATATTGACAGTTTTTTTTTTACTGGGAAAGTTAATGGTGAAAGAGCAAGTATGCATTGCAAACAAGAGCTCTTTCTTTTTTTAAGGCTCCTGCCCTCTAGTGAATTGCAACCTAGGGCTTTGTTTTAAAACATACTATTCTGACTACTGTTGAAAGTCATTCACATCAATGACTGCCTTTAATCTTTCTACCTAAACAATTGTTTAACAATGTAGAAGAACAATTAAAATCCAATAACCAAAATTATTTCTGGACCAGTGTACTGTATGTGGAGTAAAGACAATACTGAACAGGTTGTTGGACAATTAAATAGCCTGTTTAAGGTTGTTTTGATTTGTGTACTGTTCATTTAAAACCAGAAAATGAGCTCAGAGACCTTACCATTGGGTGGCAACAGCTTCTACTGTTTATCTCACTTAGAAGCCTCCCTTAAAATTTAAGCAAAAACAAGGCTGATCCAAAGAATACTAGTATTTTAAAGTCTTTTAGGAGAGTCCTCTTTAAATTCTGGGGGAAAAATGCTAAATTTTGTGAGACTGACTCCCTTGTTTCAGAAGGAAAGCTGTGATGATTATGCTAAAGGTGAGGCACACAATCAGTTCTGAGTGTAGGCTTGACCTCAGACAACAGGCTAGATGTTCAGACAGGTTCTCTTAAACCCTTAAAATAGCTACCTAGTTTCAGTACCCATGTGATGTGGGGGAATATATGAAACACTGGGAGGTTAATCTCTTGCCTTTGTCACAAAATTAGTTATAGTGAGGATAAGGCTAATTATTCTTATCTGGCCTTCTCCCCCCATCTCCCCACCCCCAGGGTTTTGGTTATGCTAAGCACATACTATACCACTGAGCTGTACTGCCAATCTGCTTATCTTGGGATTGAAGCCTTCAAACACCATACTCTTTCCAGAACATCTGACATTACAGAGCTGTAATTAGATGCATTTTGAAGTTCTGTTGTTAGGTACATATGTTTTGGATTGTTAAGACCTTTTGATTAATTGACACTTTTACTGGTATATAATGATCTTCTTTGATTATGCTTATAGGCTATTCTCTGGAATCTACTTTGTTTAATATCAACATAGCATCTTCAGCCTTCTCTTAGAGAGTGTTAGCATGTTTAAACTAACTTTGTATGTGAAGTGCTTTTCTTGTACCTATCACATAATTAGGTCTTGCTTTTCTCATCCAGTATGATAACCTCTGCCTTTTAATTACGGTATTTAGACCCATTTGTATTTAATGTGATCATTGATATGCTTAGATTTTAATCTATCATCTTGCTATATGTATTCTGTTTGTTCCACTCAGAATTCAGCAGATGCCAAGTATATCCAATAAAAAAACGAGCACATATGATAAGTGGGTTTTGAGTTGACAAGTTTTTCTGTTTAAATATTATTCAAATGGTAGGGGGTTGAACAATGATTTCTCTAAGCAGTAGTTCCATGGCATATGGAATTTATACATGATATCAGAGGGGAACTTGCCTTCTTTCTACTCCACAGAAAAAGTACTGTTATTTTTTTAAAAAAATTCACATTATGAGGCATGAATTTTAACATACTTTTTTGGTTTTCTGCAAAAGGCAATTAACATATATTCCTTCATCTTTTAAATGGTAGCATTTGATATGGCTTTGCTTTTGTTGTCTGTGAGGACTTTTTCAGTCAATGGTTCTCTCTTAAACAAAGTGTTTTCAGCAGCTTGTCACATATCAGACAAAGTAGAGATATATCATTTGAACGTACTGGTTCTTAACATTGTAGAAAGAAGTTCATATTCTTCAAGGTGGGGAGAAAGTCCTTATTTGTTTGATAAATAATTATTGAGCAATTATTACCTTTTAAGGCAAGTGCTAAGTTTTAACTGCATGGATGAAAAAACTTGATCCTTGTTCTCAGCCAGAGAGCATTTAGTGGCAAATGATTTATCATAACCACACATTGTTATGACTATTTGCTGCTTTATTCACGTATTTAACAGCTCTTTATTGGTATCTACTGTGTGCCAGAAACTTGCAGGCTGTGAGTTCCCAGCAGGGAACCGTGGAGCTAACATTTTAATGAAAGGATGATGGTGTGGTGAGTAGTACAGTTGTAAGATTTCCATGTAAGGTGACATTTGAGCGGAGACCTTTAAGAAGTTGAGAAGACAAGTCACCCATGTGTCTGAAGCGAGTGTTCTAAACAAAGGCAAGTGTGAAAACTAAAAAGTGAACATGTGTTTGCTGTGATGTAAGAACCACAAAGAGGCCAGAGTGGCCTATGCAATGAAGGAGGGAAAAAGGTTGGAAGAGACCTCAGCAGGGTAGGGTGGGGAGCAAGTGGGAACCAGCTCTTCTGGGGCCTTAGTAGGTTTGGAAAGAATAGGAGTTTTTCTTCTGAAGAACTTATCCAGTGGGTTTGCTGAAGGATCAGATATAGGGTAGATAAAAGAAAACAAGATCTTAGATTCAAACAGCTGGTTGATGAGAGTGCTGTTTATTGGGGTAGGAAAGGCAGTGGTGGGGTTCCGATTCAGGTATGTGTTAGATGTCAAATGGAGATGATAAGTACATACTTGTATTTATGAGTTTACAGTAGGTGGAGATGTTTGGCCTAGATAAAAAATAAAAAATAAAAAATCATTAGGACATAACTAAGTAGAAAAGCAAACTCATTCATTTGATGAGCACTGTGTAAAAATATTTAAGATTGTTCAATACAGACCACTTTTGATGCAATGATGATTCTAAAGCACAAGGACGTAGAATGAGGTGCTTGAGGACATGCATATTTTTGGTGGAATACATGTCCTCTGACTCTTCAGCTACTGCTGTTTGTAGCTCAACATTCAGTCTTCACCCATGCTACTAAAATAAGGCCCATGGGAGCCTCACCAGGCATGGGAAGCAGGGGTGTAAGGCAATATTTGAGAGTACAAACTCAGGAGCAAACTTCCTGGGTTCTAATCCTGGTTTTCCCACTTACCTACTGTATGATCTTGGTGAAAGGATCTAGCTTCTTGTGCTTTAGTTTCCTTATCTGCAAAATGAGATTGATAATAGTACAACAGAGTCATTGGGAAGATGAACTTACAGGATATATGGAAGATATTTCAGACAATACTTGTGCTATCTAAGTGTAGCAGCAGCTACAGTTTATTTTTTTTTTTTGGGGGGGGGAAGGGTCCTGGGAACTGAACTCAGGGTGATTTACCACTGCACTATGTATCCAGTCCTTTTTATTTTTTATTATGAGACAGGATCTTACTAAGTTTCTGAACATCCCACTAAACTGCTTAGGCTGGTCTCAAACTTGCAATCCTCCTACCTGAGCCTCCTGAATTGCTGGGATTAGAGGTGTATGCTACTTGGCCCAGCTACAATGTATTATTCTTAATAGTCATTATTATTCTAGTTAAGCAGTTGAGAGATGTTCAGAAAGTCTTTTTCTTTTTTCTTTTATAAAACTGAGTATCCGTGACTCAAATGCAAAATAATGTAGCCTCCTTAGTGTTCCCTAAGATTCTGACTTTAGAATGGAAGCTAAGAGCCTTCATTACAACTTCTGGGAGCCCAGAATTAGCTTGATGTGTGGGGGCATTCGAATACTGTGGGTAAGCCAAACTGATATCAAATATTCTCAAATCCACCTCTATCCTTTTTCTTACTCTTAAAAAAAAGCGGGGGGTCGGGGGGGAGGCGGAGTTTGCCTTTTTTTCTCCCTGATGGTTGCATCTACTGATTCTTATAATTGGAAATAAGCTCTGCTCTTTTGATTATTTTCTTCTTTCACTTGACTAAGTTCTATGAGAATGCCTTATCTGCCTTTTCATTAAACATTCATGATTTTATGACATCTCATTCTCTCCATTCAGGGCTTCATGGGTGCCTTGTTAATAGAAATGTTAGGCTTGTCTTTAACATTTTAGGCAATGTCTTTGTTATCTACATTATAATATTGATAAGTTTTTATGTTATTGGTGCATCATTGCATACTAAAGACAACAAGTAAGTTCCTCTTTTTAAGGACCCATCTGTGTGGGTAAGAATTCATTTGTGGCAGTTTCTTGAGAGTAGAAGTATTGAATATCATGCTTTATAAATGAAGTTTGTAACTTCTAGAGGAAATGATTAGATTATTGATTTGATTTTTTTTAGAAAATGGACATTTAATTTTTATTTTATTTTTTGCATAAACACATATTAATGAGTTTATTTCCTTCTGGAAGGACACATACTCACAAGGGTAGATGGTAGCTCCTTCCATGAAGGAAAAATCAAGTGATAACTCGATTTTACTGTAATTTAGAGTATAACAGACATTTATTGGCATAGCCTTAGTCAAGACAACTGAAATTCTCTCTCTAATCCATTGTTGGGTAACATTGTCTTGTTATTTCCCTCTTTGTGCCTAAGGTGCTTAGTGTCAATCCTGAGGTATGTAGAGTGAGTTAACAGGGGTGTTATTATCCAAAGATGATGGTCAGGCAGGTAGCTGTCAGATAGCAAGATAGCAAGGATTTAATTTTGTATGGATTGTGCTTTGCCAACTATATACCACTTTTCCACTGCTGTATTTGCTTTAATTTTTGTCCTGTGGTATTTTGGAATTTCTACTCAGCACGTAATGGTTTTCCAGTTTCCCCAATAGTTACTTATAACTATATAGTACAAGTTGTGACTCTGTCTTGTGAGACTGGGCCAATACTGATTGGTGGCTTCTTGACCTGTCTGTGGTCCAATATCCTCTTTTACACTTTTGACATGGTCTCCTGTCCTAAGACAAATCAGACATGGGTTTGGAGCATAGCGTTTTCATTTCCTGATCACTGATTTCTCTGGGCTCCAGTGATCTAATAAGTGGATAAATATCCTCAGAGATCATAGCTCTTTATCACTTTGCACCTGGTTGCTTTTTTCATTCCATTCAAGGACTGGGGTGTCAGTGGCCACTGTCTCCCTGTGAGCCCATAGTGGTGTGGATCTGTTCTCCTGAAGAGGGTTGGGGGGTGTACACAGGGCAGCCTGGGGCCTAGGCCAATGCCTTCTCTTTGCCTTTGGATCAGAGTATAAAGTCTAGGAGGGTCATGGAAATCCTGTAGGTCTGGAACTTCATTTTGTTGCTAAGGAAAGGAAACTCAGGAAATGGGAAGGGTCTTTGTCAAACTGAAAGTTAATAGCAGAATAGAAACATAACTAAAATGTCTTTCTAGTTCTGTGTTTCCCCATGGTGAAATGGAACAAGAAGCAAAGTGATAAGGTAGATGATGGGGATTTTATGCCCAGGTTTATTGTCACATAGTAGTTGCATGATTTGTAATAATTAACTTGCATCATTTTTGAAATTTTTCTTTATCCATGGTGTGGTGAACTTGTCAAAGACCTTGCCTTTATATAAAATTTGTCCCTTATTTTTATATATTGGATTATAGCATATTTCAATACTCAAAATCTGCTTGAGGCTATAATTTGATGAAAAGTGTTTGCTAATGTGGAAACATACTATGACCTCATTTCCTTCTCTCCCCTATTTCCTTGAGGTCAGAATAAATATATATTTTTAACGTCTATAATTTTATATTCTTATGAACTCTGACAGCTACACCTCAGGGTCTCACCTCTCCTAAAAAGAATTATAATAATTGGGCATTCTGTGACCTTCCTGTCACAATAGATGGGTACTTGAGATTCTAGATGGATTTTTATCAGCAGTTTTCATCAGTATTTCCCTGTTAAACCCAAGGAATAAAGTTAATATGTCTCAAGTTATGGTTTCAACTTGAGGTTGTATCTCAGCCTGAGCTGATATGTTATCATTGTTCTATCAAAAAAAATTTTTTGATCATTGTTAAAAGCAGTTATTACTTTTCTTTTTACATTTCTAAGTCCACCTCTTAGAGATAACTACTTTAGACATTATCTATACTTTGCTTTTTAAATACATATTTCTATACGATATACATGTGTACATATTTAATGCATGCATGTATAATTGTGTACATATTTTTAAAGCAATAATATTGCATATACTCCTTTCATTTAATGAAGCTCCTTGATCAGTTTTTCATGTGGTTCAGTTTTCTTCTACAACACTTTCTTAATGTCACCTAATATATTTCCTTTGTATGGAGCAAAATTTACTTAATTTAACACTTACTGGACAAAACCTCAAATGAATAAGTTATCTAATAAAAAAAAAGTACAGAGTGTGTGTTGTATAATTTCCCCTGTTTGTATCCCTTGAGTATGAGACCTTTCCATTTAGAATTCTAATCATTAGAAGATAAAATTCAAAAGTATAAAAATGGAAAATTGAATTTCTATTACCTGAGAATCCTATTGGAGAATTTCCATTCAATTGCTTTTTGTTATTTAACATTGGTTTTATACCTCACTTAAAATTAGGTTGGTATATATTTATAGTGGGTTATATGCAAGATAAGTCATAAGTCTGTGCTCTAAATCACTCACATTTTATTAATGAAGACACCAGTATGAATAAGGTAATTACAGTAGAATATATATGATATATTGTAGGGGCTGAAGGTCGTATGCTAACTGGGACCAAGCACAAGTAGATAGGGCTGACTGTAAGTAGCAGAGATAATTGGAGTCAGTCTTAGTCTCTCCCAACCCATCTCTCCCCCCCCACACACACACGCACGCACATACAACTCTGTGTGTGTGTGTATGTGTGTGTGTGTGTGTGTGTCCTGCAATTCCTGGGGCATGTTAGGCAAGCTCTCTACAGCTGAGCTAAAATTCCCAGTCCTGGAGACTGTAGTCCTTATCTAAAGGGATCAGCTGTTATTTAATTCCAGCCAAGCTATTAACATGGGAAATAAGGACCTGGAGTAATAAGATTTTCTGATTTTTTTTTTGGCGGGGGAGGGAGCTGAAAATTAAATTTGTGAAAAACTCCTTACTCTCAAATGTTACCAATAATTGTAATTGTTTTAAAACACAGTACAGGCCAAAAAGATGTCTGTGGATCTAATCTGTCCCACAGGCCTGGATTGACATGGCTCCAGGGCAATTGGGGATCCTGGAAATCCTTCAGAAAGAGAAGGCTTTTCCTACATACATCTTTCCAGCATTACTTCAAGAATATAAAACCAGAAGAATTCAAGCAGGCAATTATTTAAGGGGGAAAAGGGGAAAGTATAACAGTTTGTAACTAGACTAATGCATTTTCTGTATTGCATAGTAAGTGCTTGATAATTCAACTTTATCAGTAGTGATTGTGCAGAGTTCCTTCCAGTATAGGTAATCAGTAGACCTTTCAATTGAAATAATAATGTAAGATTGGAGACAGTGTTGACACTACTTATGCTCAAGCAGGGAATGCATCTGAAGTGTATATTTAAATATGGATGTTGATTCTGGGGAACCTTAGAAAGTCACCCAACGTGAGATGATATATCATGGTATAGGAATGTTAACATGGCTTCTCTGCTCTGTCTCCCTCTTGAAAGTCCCTTTCTTGTTACTCTTTGTGCTCTGAAGGGACTAGAACACCTTTCAAAAGCAAAAGGAGCAGCCTTTGGTGAACATCCTCTGAACAACTACAAAACATGGAGTTGGTGAGCAGGGATTGCAGTTAGCTCTAGCTGGCGCCAAAGGTTGGATCCTTTGCTTGAACCAAATAGAGATCGACTTCTCTGAGGATTATTTAACTTCTATTTGGACTTATATTGTTTTTTGTTTCTTTTCTAATTATGTGGCAGAGTTGTTACTTTTCAGCCTCTTCAATTACTCCTTCCTACAAAGTTTTTTGTTTTATTTCTTTTCTTTTTATTATTGGTTCTTTTTAGTTATACATGACAGTAGAATCCATTTTGATATAATTTTACAAGCATGGGATATATCTTAGTCTAGTTAGGACTCTATTCTTGTGGATGTACTTAATGGTGGGATTCACTGGATGTTTTTTATATGTATATAGGAAAAATATATCAGATTCATTCCACTGTCTTTCCTTTTACAATCCTACAAAGTTTTTTTTTTGGATTCAAAGTTCACAGAATAGAAATGACCTATGAAGTGCTGATTTAGTTCAGTGGTAGAGCACTTGCCTAGCATGCATGTGGCACTGAGTTCAATCTCTGGTACCGCAAAATAAATAAATTATATATAGATAGATGGATAAATAAATAACCCCATCAATATGCCTCATAATTATTTTTTTAAAAGAACCCTGAGATCATCTCCATTTTCTTTTCTGTGTGTACATTCATATGGCTACTTTGGATTCTCACCCCTACTGAACACAAGAGAACTTACTATTTTTCTTAAATATGAGACATGCTTATTTTATAAAATCCAAGGAAAAATACAAAGAAGATAGTTACAAATCACCTTCAAATCTTGCCTGACAAGAATAAAATGTCATTATTTGAGGAATATCACTCTCTTCATATATAAAAATAGAAGAATGCATAAATATATAGGTAGACTAGCATGAATAATTGTGTAAGACCAGGAACATGGTATGAATGCTGTTTTAAAATTTAAAGCATTACATTTAATAAAAGGAAACTGAAGAAAGTTTTGAACTTCTGATAAAATGTCATCATGAAACCATTAGTTTCTAAAATGTCTCAAATGCAAAGAGAAGAGTTCAGAGGAACTCATAGGCAATTGGGTCCATTATGTATTACCTTTACACACATTACAATGACTGAAATTGAAAATAATAAAAATATGCAGTTTATATGAGAATATGGAACAACTGGAGCTTCTCTATATTCTTGGTAAGAATGTAAAAATGATATGGACCCCATGGGAATGCTTTCTTACAGAATTAAATGCACCTTATCTCATGACTCAATAGTTCTATTGGCATTTACCCAAAAGAAATGAAAACCTGGGCCCACAAAATATAGTGCAGTAGTGTTTTCTTCAGATATATTGTAATCATGAACATGTATAAATTCCTACAATGGAATAGTATCTTAGCAATAAAAATAGCAATAAAAAGGAAACTTTAATATATACAATGATATGAATGAGTTTCACATCATTATATTGAGCAAAAGAAGGAAAGCAAGAGAGTGGAATTAGCTCTTTGTATCTGTGGCTTTGGCATCTGTGAATTCAACCCCTATGGATGGAGAATACTAAACAAAGAAAAAAAATTGCATTGGTATTGAACACATTCAGACTTTTTTTTTTTGCTGTTATTTCCTAAATAATATAACATAACATTTATAATACATTATATCTTATAAGTAACATAGCGATGATTTAAAGTTTACTACAGGATATGCATAATTTATATGTATATACTGGGCCATTTTATATAAGGAACTTGAGTATCATCATATTTTGATACCACAGATACCAAGGAATGACTGTATATATTGTATCAATCCATTCACATGATGTTCAAGAACAAGCAAAACTCACGGTGGCAATAGGTATCAGAACATTGTTTGCCTCTCAGATGAATAGGAAGAAGACTGACTGGAAGGGATAAAAGGGAGCTCTCTGGGATGATGGCAGTAATATTCTGGATCCTAATCGGGGTGGTTAAATGAGTGTGTATATATATTTGTCAGAGAACTATTAAACTATATGTACTTATGGTCTGTGTACTTCAACTTAAAAATGTAAAAACAAACATTTAGATATTATATATTTTCTCCATTATGAAACAAAAGAAGATTAACACAATTGTGCTTCCTCCCATCTACCCTTACATTAATTGTATTATTTTTTTCAGGTTTTACAACATTCATTCTCTGATCTGCAATCACAATCCCCCGGTTGTTTAGTCTTAGTCCTGTATTTAAATAGATTCTCTGCTCACCATGGATCATTTTGCCACAGCTTTTCTATGTCTGAGTTATTTGATTCTTCTGTTGTTTATGCATATTTTATTGTCAAGTACTTTTTTTGGTTTGTTTACTCTTGGAGAAGACTCATGGATTCTGTTTCCTGAGGTTTTAAACATTTTCAAGTGCTGGCTGTTTGCTTTTATACTGGAGCTGTAATTTAGCTGGATTTAATATTCTTGGGTCACACTTGTTTCCTCTTTTAAAACATGGCCCCACTGTCTTCTGGCATTGAATGGTATTGTGAAGAATTCTCTAGTCAGCCCAATTTTTTTTTCCTTTCTCCTTCTAATAGATGACTTGCTTTGTATGCTTAATTCCTGAAAAACTTTTTATTCTTATGTTAAGTAACATAAGAAATAAAACTATAGCTTTATTTCAGTTTAAAACTATAGTTTATTTCAGTATATCAGTTTTTCCCTGGCATAGGAGTTGCCCTTTGATCTACAGATTCACTTCTTTTATTTTGGAGAGCTTTTTAAATGAATGTCAGTGATTTTTAAGAGTGGGTGTATTTTTTGACAGTGAACACTTTTCTCATTTTTGTGGGTGTGTGTACACATGTGCACACATGCTGGTTCAGGAACAGCAAGCATCTTAACATTTGATTTCCAGGATTTCTCCACCTTCTCATACCTCACTTAATTTCCTTGTCTTTTCCCATGGCACTGAGTATGATTATATCTCTGTGCCATTGATGAGATTTTCATCTCCCCTACCCCTTGCTATTTCCAGTTCATTTATTAACTGTGTAATATCTTTGCTTTTTTTGTGTGTGTGGCATTTCCTGATTTCTACAGTTCCTTTTTTATTTTGGTCTTATCTTGCCATTCAGTTTGGGGGAGTTTTTTGTCCTATGACTTTTGATAGACTGTGACACACTCATTAAAAGTCATATTCTATTTCCTGGGTAATTGTTTCTTCCAGTTGTAGTTCCACATTTGTCTTTTGCATGCTAGACTTTTAAATTTCTGCTTTGTTTTAGTATGTTTTTACAATCATCCTCATTTTATCTCACTCATGCTCCACATTGTATTTTTGCTCTGATCAAGTAGAAGTGAATTAACTTGGTGCTGTTTCTGCCTTTGGGGGGACTGATTTGTCTCTAATCCCCACCTGCACATTGAGGGCAGCTGTTGCTTCAGTGCAGTACTCTTAATCCAAGGTTGTGAGATGGGAGAATTCAACTAAAACTGAGTAGTCTTTGCCGGGGGACCTGGATCTAGGTGATGTATCATCTTGGTATTTCTGGGACCTTTCCTGATTTAATCTTGAAAGCGTCACATCATAGAAATCCCCTTAACTTAGTACAGGGCACACTGGAATGGCTGGTTATGCCATCTGGATGTGCTTTCTCTTCTAAAATTTTTAAAAATACCCTAGGACCCTGCCCACTCCATGCAGCCATAGGTGATTTTGCTTGACCCAACTTTAGTATCTTATAATATGGCCAGGATACCTTGGTAAATACAGATTCTGGCCTCAATGATCTTTTTTCTTCTTTGGAACTTTCTATTCCAATTCACTTTCTCTTCAGCTTAGTTAATTTAAATGAGAATGTGCAGAGTTTAATTAGCTCACTCATTTCCTTATTTCCACGTGTTAAGCAGAGTTCAGGGCAGGATTCAGAGCCATGCTACAGCTTTATTCCTTTCTTCCATCTGCCACTTTTCAAAATGGCATTTAGTTTCTTTTCCTCATTTATTTCCCTTAGAATGACACTTAAAATTTTTCATTAGTCATTTGAAGAAGTGAATTCTGCTTGAATCCATTATTGTGACCCAGTCCATTATAAAGCTTCTCTTACCTTGGCTGGTCAAGTAGTCTATTTTCTATATCTTCTGTTTTTTCTGCTATTTTTCCCCCAACACACATACATACATGCGCGCGTGCATGCACACACACACACACACACATACACACACATATACACACACACACACAATCTCTCTTTCCCATATGTATATGCAAGTGAAAATATTTGGCCCTTTAAATTAAAATGGAGATTTGAGAGGGAGCTGACAGCCAAAACCCAATCAAAAGTACAATAGATGAGCCCATTGAAAATGCTCTCCTTTCTTGCAGGATTTGTAAGTTAAGATGCTGTCATTTGACACTTACTATTCCTAGGGATTGCTTCAGACTGAGCACTATATTTAACATGGAAACATTGATGCTGATGTGGGTTTTACATTGAGCTTCCTAGTTCTCTTAAGACTTACTTTTTTTTTTTTAAGCATAAAGAAGATTATGATTCCTCAAGTTCAGATTTCCAAGGACTGTGTTACTTGGGACAAGAGTATGCAGATTGGGAAATTAGTGCTGGCTTGCTGGCTGTCCCCATTCCTGTCCTTAGCAGAACTGTTTTCATAGTTCTGTGACTGTGAAAGCTGATCACGCAGTCATAACTTGACTTATCAAGGAAGATAAGCTCCGCTCTAGGGATGTGGCTTAGAGATAGAGTGCTTGCCTGACATGTGCAAGCCCCTGGGTTTGGTTCCCAGTACAGATTTAAAAAAAAAAAAAAAGATAACTGCAGCTTACTAATTTGACCTTTGAATGAAGGTGAAAAACCATTGCAAATTGACTTCAGAAAGAAATGTAAGGCATATGTTGAAAAGTATTGGTGGATCCTTTAGTGCAGATGTAGCATGTACCATCAGAATAACGGACTTTAATCCTTTCTGAAGAGGTTCAGGGTTTTTTTGTTGGATATTTTTGGTTATTTTGTTGTGCAGTGTAGAATTAGGTGTACTCAAAAATCTCCTTACAAGTTCAAGTTTTATGCTTTTCATCCTTTCTCTTCTTCATGTCTAAAGAAATAGGTAATAATAAGAGAAGTCATTCTTTATTTGAAAGACACTTATTAAAAATTTATAGATTCCAAATAAGCAAAAGGGATGATCCTCAACATCATTAGCTGTTAAACAAATTTAAATTGAAATCACAGTGAGATACTACACACACACACACACACACTTTATTATGTCTGAAATTAAGACTAACAAAGTCAAGTGTTGGCAAAGATGTCTCATCTGTTACTAATAGGAATAGAGAAAGATTATCATTTTTATATTTGCTCTTGTTATTCCATTTTTCCTAGTCTAGAATGATGAAGAGGTTTGGCCTAGTTTTGAATTATGTGTATCTGTCTGACAGTATATTATATTTCATTTGGAATTATTTGCTTTATGTTGAGCTTTTCAGAAACATACAATATAAAAATTTGTGAAAAAGTAAAAAATTATCTTATTGGATTGTTTGCTTACTCAGATTTATTGCTGCTAAAATAGCCAGATGTATTTGATGAATGAAGTCAGAAGTAACATATAATTTTATTCACATTTGTGAGCTACCTAAAGGAGTGCTTTTATACCTCCATTTTCCTTTCCCTTGGGAATATATTTTTTTAAATATCTTTTTATTCCCCCTTAGAGCATATTTTTTTCTCTCATGGAAAGCAAAATATATTAGAGAAAATTATTCAACTAATACTTAAAAGTTAATTTGCAGCTGTGAACAAGAGGCAATGCACTTGTTTTCAATTCTCTCTCAGTCCCTTTTTTTGAGGCTGTGTGAAGTGTCGGGGGAGGCAGACAATAAAATGAGTAATGTACGATAACAGTGGTGTGGCTGGAAATGACATCTGGTCTACCCTCAGCAATACCCTTGCTTTCTGGTTTATATGGTGTTCACATCATGTCCAAGAATCTGACTGCAGCACAATGTGGTAAAGAGAGGAATGCACAATAAGACATGTCCTTCTTTGATGCCTTCCAATGAATACCAAAATGCCACAGGCTCCTTTGAAAAATAAAGCAAGCAGTTCTAGAAATGGTAGTGAAGGACAGGGTTCACGTGAGACATCCCTGTGGTATGTGTGAAAGATTGTTAAAAAAAATTTCCTTGCTTATTTGCATAAGTAACTTCTTAATTATATGTAGGGTATAGATCCATCTTCTTGGGATTTCTAACTTAAGAAAAGCAGCACCTTAAGCCTAATTATTCATCAGCATTTGATGGAGGATGGTGCAGGACTTCTTTTCGTGGCTGTGTGTGAGCAGGTGTTTCTGTACCTTCTTTTCCTAACTACTTCATAATTTTAATGCAGCTGATGTTTGCTCAGAATACCAAAATACTCACTTTTCCTCCAAGATGATGTTCATTTTGTCACCCATCATACTTTTCTTGCTGTCAACATTTTCTGAGCTTGCTATGACCTACTTTAAGGGTCTCATGAGAAGATTAAATATTTGGGTGAATTTTGTGTAGTCGATTGCAGTGGCTGCAGCATTTGTGCTTGTGTTTTCCAGCTTGTTCCTATGGAGATAATGGCCAGCCTTGTCATGCAAACCCACTGGCTGCTTTTTTTGGTAGACAGGCTTTTTAATTTGACTCTCAGAGAGCAATCTCTTTTGATTTGACTGATTCGACTTTGTAATGTACCATGTGTATCTTTTGGTATTTTGTCAGATGTTTTAATGACATGTTCACCTCACGCTAATTTTGGTTTGTCAGCATTTCCCTTAGAACTCTATTTTTCAGGGGTTAATTTAATAGTTTTACGAGTGTTCTGGAGTGGAGCAAGCAATCATCCTGTAGCAATGAGATTAATTTGAAGAGACTTGAAGTGATGAAATACACATAGCAAATTGTCTTTGGAAAGAAGTCAGTTCATAGATTGTATCTCAAGAGAGAGTGTGGTAGGGGGTACCTGTTTAAAGGTTAGGAAGCTGCCTGCAGCGAGGCGGGCCCTGGCTTGCTTTCTGAGAAGTTTGTGAGGAAGATGTGACTGATCTTTAACAATATAAAGCTTTTATGAGGCAGGACAGAAAGAATGAGGGAGGAAGGGAAGAAATAAAGAAAAAAGAGTAAGAGGGTGGAATTAAATTTCCTAAAGAAAAAAACAAAACAAAACAAAAACCCAAAAAACAACCCTGTGTTGTGTTACCTTAAAAATGTTAATAAGAGAGTGGTTCTCAGACACCCTGTAAATAAGAAGGGGAGTGGAACAGCTACATGAAGGATGTCTTAGGTGGATCAGCAATGAATCATGGGGGCGGGGGAAGCCACCTTTATTTGCTGGAGATCTGAACCATTCCCTCTTCCAGCATCCTGAAGTCCAGTGTCTTCCCTGCTTTTTCTTCCTGGTTGCTAGTGTTTCTGATCCTTTGGCCTTTGACAGGTAAAGGCCATGGTTGTATATCACTCCTACTGGTTGTAAAATGTCCTCTGCTCTATTCTAGTTTGATGGCACTAAATGAAGAGGATAGATGGGCGTGGGTTCACCATGATGAACTACAAGTCATAGGAGAATGAAGATGAGTGACTTCTGTCTTAAAAGACTTCATCTCTTGTTCTCCATTGGATCCCAACCCGTTTTTCATAGAATATGGTCAATACTTTTAGTTACAAATGGCAATCCCCCACAGATTCAAACTAGTAAAAGAAAGAAAAATTCATAAGTTGGAAATCCAAGGAGCTGGTTCTTGCTGCCTCAGCTGTTGGATTCAGGAGTTCTTTGTATTTTCAGAATTTTCTTTATCCCTTGCAATCTCTGTCTGGGTGACTCTAGCTTTTCATGCATCTGAGAACTCAAAGTTCCCAAAGATGAAAGATCTTTTTCTCACCAGCTCTGCTAGAGTTGGCTAATACGTCCAGTTGCAGAGGAGATAAAATGTGTGTGGGGTGTGCCCCCTCAAACTCTTGGCAATGAGTATGATGATTAGAAAAAATAACAGTGAACTGCACCAGTAGCTACAGTACCTTGTTCCTGTTTGACAATGTTTGTACACTTGGAAAATATTAATCCATTATTTAGCTGCATTAATTGAGGCAGCATAAAAATAGGTGGGTCCTTTATGCTAGACCTAGGACAGTGATTTTATTTGTACATTTGATCATGTCAGGGGTTTCAGCATTCATTGTTCAAACTGAACGTGAATTCCTGTCTGGTCCTCTTCTCATTCTTGATGTGTGTTCTTCTTAAAAAGCAGGTTCTCAGAAAGCTTGCTATTGTACTCCCAAACCCCAGATTAGGCTTAACGGTCATTTTTTTTCTACTTTCTACAAATCAAGAATCTGGTTCCTTGTGTTGTACAGTTCAAATCTGAAGTCAGCATTTGAATCAGAGATATGACTTGCTAGTAGCCCAGTTCTTGATTGACAGTAGTGAAGTTTTTCTTGCAGATTTAATGGTTACTTCTAAAACTGTTTTGCTTCTGTTAAGAAAGCAAATTCTTCAAATCCTGAACCAGAAAATTAGGTTTGCTATAACTTAGACCTTTATATCTTTTCTGAAGTATTATAGCTGTTTAATTGTCCTGAATATTTAGAAAAAGAATGAATAATGAATGATACTGTTTCATTTCAGCCATGTTTCTCACAAATAATTTTTATGATACATCAGTAGTTTATTCTTATCCTCCCAAGGACTAAGTGGGATCAGATTGGTTCATATTAGTATCTCTTTCTGTTAACACAAGCAAACCACCCAGTGAGTGCAATTACCATCTCCATTAACACAGCTGTCTGGTGAAACTAATGAATTTTCATGTAAGTTCAAGAGTGACTGCTGGCTGACATTTCAGATTATCTAACTAAAGTGACAAGTTCTGTCATTCAAATTAGCATGGAAGTTGAATGGTTAATAACCGTTATCATCCTCTGTCAATTTGACTTTGAAAAAAAAATGTTGCAAACACCACCATCTTGGGATGAAAAATCAATGGTAATATTTTATGAATTGTTTTCTCCCATTCTTTTTTATCCCTTGAATCTACTTAGGATTTTCATTTTTACAAAACAGCTTCATGTCCAGGACCTACCCATGAAAGAAGCCATTCTATGCTATATAAGAAGTTCAAAATGCTCTTCCTAGCTAGGTGCAGTGATCCATGCCTATAGTTCCAACTACTCAGAAGGTTGAGTCTTCTTCCTCCGGTCACCAAGAGAATCAGATGGGCTGGAGTGCAGGGGAGATATGCATCCTTTACACAGAAGTTGTAGTTGAAATTATTATGTTACTTGGGGGTGGCCATTTGGCCTTTCTGTATTATACATTCACAGTGATTCATTTCTCAGGCATGTTTTGGATTCAGTGGATCCCAGTGATGGGACACTGAATGAAGGGATGAGTGGACACATTTCATAGCTGTGTGCTGCCAACACAGTGAGAGGTTCTCCAAGGGCAGCTGGAAGGAGCCCAGTGTTAAGACAGAAGAGGGAAAAAGCAGAATGTATCTTCCTTGCAACCTAATACTGCAGGGCCAGCCTTGCTTGATATCTGATTTACATTTCAGGTACTCAGTAGGAAAATACTAGCCCAGCATTATTATGTTTAAATAATTAGAGCTCTCAAAATAAATCACAATCACATGAGCAGGATTGAGCTATTGGAGGGTTCAGCGTAAAATGTGTGACATCCAGTGCTGAGAAAGAAATGGACAAAGGGAACCCAGGGAGGCAATTAGAGTGTTTTTTTGTAGCTCAACTGAGACATCAGCAACCTGTGTGGGGCTCAGTGCAGCTGACTGTGCCAGAAAACAGAGTGCTGCTGTTCTCTGGAGGTGTTCTCATTCTTCTTGGAGTTTCCATTTCACTTGATCCAGGTTCTTCCCAAAAGATTTCCTTTGGGTTGACATTTCTCCCACGTGATTTAAGTCCTTTAATGATTTTTGAAGAGATTAGTTGGATCATTTTAAGGTATTATCAGTCAGTTATAATCCAGCCCATCACTTGTGCTGGATAACCTTAAGTGCTGAGCTCAGGCTAAGGAGACAACAAAGTTCTGTTAGGAACACTGGTTAGTGGTTTTCAAACAGATGTTATTTGGGCCTTTGATGCAAACTGTGGCCTCCACTTTTGGAAAGGAAACATGTTTTCATAAAGTTTTAGGACAATATTGGAACCCCTTTTTTCTGGGGGAGGAGTACTACAGATTGAGCTCAGGGGCACTTGACCACTGAGCCCCATTCCCAGCCCTATTTTGTATTTTATTTAGAGACATAGTCTTACTGAGTTGCCTAGCACTTCACTTTTGCTGAGGCTGGCTTTTTCTGTTTCTTTTTCCTTTTTTTTTTTTTTTTTTTTTTTTTTTTTAAGTTGTAGATGGCCACAGTACCTTCTTTGTATTTATTTACTTATGATATTATGATACATCAAACCCAGTGCCTCACATGCACTAGGTAAGCACTCTACCACTAAGCCAGGACTCCAGCCCCTGGGGCTGGCTTTGAACTAACCATTCTCCTGCCTTAGCCTCCTGAGCCAATGGGGTTATAGGCATGCACCTCCACGCCTGGCTGGAACTTCTTTCTATGGTTGCTGTTACCTGTTGGGGCCTCAGCCATCAAAGGAATAAGCTTTGCACTTATTAAAGATATTCTTATTCTCAAGTATATCTTTAAGAGTCAATTTGCCACTTGCATTGCCCTCTCATTCCTATGGGACCTGCAATTCATGCTCTAATGATACTCAGCTGCCTGTGGCTCCCTAAATGGCTTGCTATTTTATTTTATTTATTTTATTTTTTGCCTTTTCTTTTGCCATCCTTCTTGTCACTAGAAACTCAAGTCCAGTGTTGTCTTCATTGTGGAGGCTCTGCGCTCCTCTCTAAGATCTGTCAGTTATCCCACTTTCTGCACTACTCTGTGACCACCTTTATTTTCCTCTCTCAATCTGAATTGTGACTATTGGAGGCTGTGGATTCAGAGAGAAAGAACTATGATTTGCCCACTTTGTCTCAGTATCTCTGCCTGGTACTCAGATCAGTGATTAAGAAATAATTGTTGATAGGAATTGGGACAATTTTTTTTTCCACTAATGTCTTGAGTATCATATGTTTTATGGCCCCCTACAATACAAGCTCATTGGCCTAGCCCACATTCTTAGCTTATTTAAAGTATATTTTTGCTGAGAAAAAACTTTTTAGTTTGAGTAAGTCCCATTTGTTGATTCTAGTTATTAACTTTTGTGCTATGGGTGTCCTATTGAGGAATTTAGAGCCCGACCCCACCGACTGTAGATCGTAGCCAACTTTTTCTTCTATCAGACGGCGCGTCTCTGATTTGATATCAAGCTCCTTGATCCATTTTGAATTCACTTTTGTGCATGGCGAGAGAAAGGGATTCAGTTTCATTTTGTTGCATATGGATTTCCAGTTTTCCCAGCACCATTTGTTGAAGATGCTATCCTTCCTCCATTGCATGCTTTTAGCCCCTTTATCAAATATAAGATAGTTGTAGTTTTGTGGATTGGTTTCTGTGTCCTCTATTCTGTACCATTGGTCCACCCGCCTGTTTTGGTACCAGTACCATGCTGTTTTTGTTACTATTGCTCTGTAGTATAGTTTGAAGTCTGGTATACCGCCTGATTCACACTTCCTGCTTAGCATTGTTTTTGCTATTCTGGGTCTTTTATTTTTCCATATGAATTTCATGATTGCTTTCTCTATTTCTACAAGAAATGCCGTTGGGATTTTGATTGGGATTGCATTAAACCTATGGAGAACTTTTGGTAATATCGCCATTTTGATGATGTTTGGAGCCTACACCCTGGGAACAAATCTTTACTCCTCACACTTCAGATAGAGCCCTAATATCCAGAGTATACAAAGAACTCAAAAAATTAGACAATAAGAGAACAAACAACCCAATCAACAAATGGGCCAAGGACCTGAACAGACACTTCTCAGAGGAGGACATACAGTCAATCAACAAGTACATGAAAAAATGCTCAACATCTCTAGCTGTCAGAGAAATGCAAATCAAAACCACCCTAAGATACCATCTCACTCCAGTAAGATTGGCAGCCATTAGGAAGTCAAACAACAACAAGTGCTGGCGAGGATGTGGGGAAAAGGGTACACTTGTACATTGCTGGTGGGACTGCAGATTGGTGCAGCCAATTTGGAAAGCAGTATGGAGATTTCTTGGAAAGCTGGGAATGGAGCCACCATTTGACCCAGCTATTCCCCTTCTTGGTCTATTCCCTAAAGACCTAAAAAGAGCATGCTACAGGGACACTGCTACATCGATGTTCATAGCAGCACAGTTCACAATAGCAAGACTGTGGAACCAACCTAGATGCCCTTCAATAGACGAATGGATAAAAAAAATGTGGCATTTATACACAATGGAGTATTACTCTGCATTAAAAAATGACAAAATCATAGAATTTACAGGGAAATGGATGGCATTAGAGCAGATTATGCTAAGTGAAGCTAGCCAATCCCTAAAAAACAAATGCCAAATGTCTTCTTTGATATAAGGAGAGTAACTAAGAACAGAGTAGGGACGAAGAGCGGGAGAAGAAGATTAACATTTAACAGGGATGAGAGGTGGGAGGTAAAGGGAGAGAGAAGGGAAATTGCATGGTAATGGAAGGAGACCCTCAGGGTTATACAGTGGAGGGGGTAGAGAGAGAGGAGGGGAGGGGAGGGGAGAGGTGGGGAGGGGAGGGGAGAGGTGGGGAGGGGGGAGGGTGGAGGATGGGAAAGGCAGCGGAGCACAACGGACACTAGTATGGCAATATGTAAATCAATGGATGTGTAACTGATGTGATTCTGCAATCTGTGTATGGGGTGAAGGTGGGAGTTCATAACCCACTTGAATCAAAGTGTGGAATATGATATGTCAAGAAATTTGTAATGTTTTGAACAACCCACAATAAATAATTAAAAAAAAAATAAAGAAGGAAAGAGATGAAATCTAAAAAAAATAAATAAATAAAGTATATTTGATCATCTTCTTTGACCATAATAGCAAGCAAGATTCACATGAACTGAGTCAGTTTCTATCACTTGCCTAGCAATTTGTTGCAAACTACTTTTTAATATAGTTAATAGTTGCCCCAAATTATAAAGTGCCAATGAGTAGTCACTGAGCAGTATCTCTGTTCCAGCTCAACACTGATGTCTGGTTCCCAGACGCTGTGTGTTTGTGGACTCACTTAGTTGGAACTTTTGTTGTATCTCATACAAGTTCAAAGTGCTCTGGAATAGAGATGACTAGGATAGTGGTAGGCAAACAAATAAAGTTCTAGAGAAGGAGTGGAAAGCTTTTCTCGTAAGTGACTGGATAGTAAATGTTTTAGGCTTTGGGAGCCACGTGATCTTTGTTCCATCTACTTAGCCATTATAGTGTTAAAGTGGGCATAGTCCACATATAAAGCAAAGAATGTAATTATTGTTCGATAAAACTTTGTTTATGGACACTGAAATTTGAATTTCTTGTAATTTTCACATGCTTATGCAATATTTCTCTTCTTTTGACTTTTGTCTAAGCATTTACAAATATATATAAAAAAAAATTCTTGGGAGCCAGATGTGGTGGCATATGCCTGTAATCCCAGCAGCTCTGGAGACTGAGACAGGAGGACTGTGAGTTCAAAGCTAGCCTAAAAAATTTAGTGAGGCCCTAAGCAACTCAGTGACACCCTGTCTCTAAATAAAATACAAAATAGGGCTAGGGAAGTGGCTTAGTGGCCAAGTGCCCGTGTGTTCAATCCCTGGTACCAAAAAAAAAAAAAAAAAAAAAAAAATGTTCTTGGCTCAAAGCATTACAAAACCAGGTGGCAGGTTGTATGTAGCTGATGGGTCCTTGTTTGCTGAACTTTGTTCCTTGTTTGAAGGATACCAGTATAGAAGCAGTAACTGTGTCTTTATTATGTGGGCCCTTACCACCTCTTAGTGTGTTAGATTAAAGTTCAGTGTTGAGACTGATGTGTGCACAAATACAAATACAGACATGAATGCAGTGGGAGGGGTTTGCATTGCATATTCTGGGAGTATTAAAGCAGGGCACTTAACTGAGCCTTGAGTTCAGTGGGATAATAGTATGTCCACATAAGAGTAGGCAGGGAAGGCTTTCTGGTACAGGTGACACCTCCTTAGTTGAATCTAGGATGAAATAGTGAGTGGGTCCAAAGACTGTTCCTAGCTGAAAGCTCCATGTGAGCAACTAGCAGTTGAGAAACAATATCATAATTAGAAGGAAACTACAAGGATGAGGTTTTGCCATTAAAAAGTAAAGGATGTTAAGAGAGGAGACCAAAAGCAAGGCAAGCAGCTGGGCCAGGCCACAGAGGATGCGGATTTCATCTTGACAGTTTTAAGAAATTATTGAAGGGTTTTATATGGGAAGATGTGACTGAATTGGTTTGGACCAGATCATGCTGGTGCAGGAAGGAGGAATCAGAAGGGTTGAGTCAAAGGCCATCATTAGGGTGGCCGACAAAGGGTTGCATTGTATTGATGGAGCAGCCTAGCTTCTCCTTGGCCAATCTGGTAACTCAGCACTTTGATTAAGACTGTAAATCAAAGAAATTTCATAGGTCTCTCTGCCAAAGTAGCCCAGGTGACCATTATGTAGCTATTCTCCACAGTATAGATTAGAAACTGGTTCTATTTTATTCCTTGTCCTTATCCAAGGTGTCTCTGAGCTTGCAGTGACTTCACATGCTTAGAGTTTGACTGGAAGCTCCATGTGAGCTTAGAGGACTTGGTGACTATAACGTAGAAATGGTGAACTTAAAAAACAGAACATCACTGGAACCTAGTACCCAGTACGGTGCTGGCCTGTGGTAGGTGAAGAATTCTGTTGATCTGGCTTGTCAGCATTTGGAAGACATCTGTACTGTCATCAACATCACTAAATACTTTAGGTTGATCTCCAGCATCTCTGTTGATTAGTGCTTTCTCAGTGACCAGCTGTGTTATGCAAACCAAGTTTCTCAACTTGGAAATTTAGTTATTTTGTGAGCATATTCAGTAGCATAGTAATAAGGAAGGAGTTGTTTTTTCCTGCTAAGTTTTTTAGCTTCTAATAAAAAGGTAAAGCATTTAGATCAGAAAGGTTTTTGTGTTACTTTGATAATTATACATTAGACATGACTAAGAATTGTAGGTCTCAGAAGTAACATTAATGAGAGCTGAAACATGAAAATAATCAATGTTTGACAATGTACAGGGGAGTAAGGAATAGGGATATTTTGAGCAAAGATATTCCTGTATCTTTATTGAGTTTAGAAGAATTACTCTGACTGCTACAGGGAGAACTGAAGGTCCAGGTTTCTGAAGCAGGAAGAGCTTCAGGAGACAGCATTGTAATCTTTGTTAGCGAGGATGGTGGTTTGGCCAGGTTGGCATTGGTTTAGGGGTCAGAAATGACATGACTCTAGATATGTTTAAGAAGCAGAGGACAGTAATTGTTGGTGGGTTAGTTAAAGGATGTAAGAGAAAGGAGGAAGGGATCATTTCCTAGGTTTGTGGCCTGAGCGAGTGAAAGGATCCAGTGCCCACTTACTGGGGTGGAAGCCTGCCTGATTGTGGAACAGATTCGGGTTTGAAGATTGGGGTAGAATGGAAAAGGGAGGTCTTAAGAGTTCAGTTTAGTAGAGATATTAAATAAAAGGTTGAATATACTGCTGGTAGGGTGGTGTACACCTGTAATCCCAGGTATTTAAAAGACTAAGCCAGGCTTAGTGGTACATGCATATAATACTAGCAACTTGGGAGTCTCAGACAGGAGGATCACAAGTTCAAGGCCAGTATGGCCAACTTAGTGAGACCCTGAATCAAAATAATTTTTAAAAGGGCTGTGCGTATAGTGTAGTGGCAAAGCATTTGTCTAGCCTGTGGCTTAGTGAGAAATTACAGCCAATCCATCATTAAGGATAAAAATTGAGGAAATAAGCATTTCGTCAGGGAAACATTTCTTTTTAATTGACACATAATAACTATATATTTATTGGTACAGTGTGATAGTTAGATATATGTGTACAATGTTTAATGGTCAGATCAGAGCAATAACTTTTCTTTGTGTTGGGAACCTTCAGATACCTCTTTTCTAGTTATTTTGGCACAAAGATGACAGCTCATGTATGTTTGCTGCCCAAATGTTCCAGTGACTATGTTGAAACACCTTCCATCTCCTCCATGGGTCTCCTTCTGTCCCCAGTAACTCTACAAGGCACATCCTATTACCACATCCTCTTACTCCAGTTCTATAGTTGGTGACAGGTGAAGCACAGCAAAGTAACTAGCTTGCCCAAGATCACGTGGTTAATAAAGAACAGGCAAGTCTGTGCCATGCTTTTCCTGTCTATTTGCGTGCCTTCTCCCATGGGGAGCAGTATCTGTCAACTGACTGGGGTTTGAACTCTCTGTGGGTCACTTTTCATCTTTGTGACCTTAGGCAAATTACTTTGAGTCCAGCTTCCTCATCAGTAAAATAAAGATAATTCCTACTGCAGTAATTGCTGTGAGAAATAATTGTAGATAATACTCCTGAATCAGCACATAAAGAAATATTCTGTTGCGGGTGGGGTTGTGGCTCAGTGATAGTGCCTGGCATGTGTGAGGCACTGGGTTTGATCCTCAACACCACATAAAAATAAAATAAAGGTATGTGTCCACCTACAGCATATATATATATATATATATATATATATATATACACACACACACACACACACACACACACACACACACACACATAAAGAAATATTCTGTCTATAATACATGTTTAATAAACATTTATTAAGTGATCATAGCTGGGCATGGTGACACATGCCTATAATCCTAGTTACTCAGAAGGCTGAGGCAAAGGATTGCAAATTTAAGGACACCAGGGCCACTTCATGAGACCCTGTCACAAATAAAAATTTTTCAAAGGTTTGAGAATGTAGTTCAGCAGTGTAGCACTTTCCTAGCATGTATGAGGCCCTGGATCTCATACTCAATATTGAAGAAAATAAAAGGAAAAAGAAGAATGAGTAATTAAATATGGTGCTAAGTACAGACTACTGCATCTCCTGTGGGGACCTGGGCAGGTATGGAAGAAATGTGTATATCCCAGCTAAAGGCTAGTGATCTTTCTCAGCTTACAACTTTGATATTAATTATAAGGATAAATAATCAAATATATATTTTATAAAAAGTAAATGTCTTTAACATGATATTTATTGTGCTGTTGGTGGTGGGGATCAGGTGGCTTATTTAATTTGGGGAAGCAGGAGCAGGGTTCTGGGGAACATTCATAGACAGAACCTTGATCCTTTTTTGTATAGTTATGTTTTATAGATGGGAATGATTTAAAAGTCTTCTGAGGAAATATTACACTAGAACTTTCCGTGCAGTAAGTAAATTAAAAGATGTAGATGTTAAAGAAGCTATTGAAAGATGGGAGAAATTAGCTTACAGAGTAGACATGGGAGAATTTATAGAAATGATGGGCTCCTCTGTGGATGATATAAAATGCTTAAGCTGGCACTTGGACTCATAGGGTGGATTGCCCTAATTTTCCTGCTGGAAGATATTATACTTTCTCCTGTACATCACATAGCCCTGGGAGTATTTATTCCACTCATGTATGAGAACTGTGTGTGAGATGCATGCACTACTTCTTTCTTTTACAGGCTGTTCAAAGGATAAAAAGATACTGATTTTACTTTCTTTTTTTTTTGAAGGGGGGGTCCTGTGCTTTCCTTCACCTAGGAATAGGCCCTTTGAGAACAGGTACCTGCCCTCAAACACATGCGTGTGCACATACGATTTCATATCTCTAGGATTCACTTCACTCACACAGAACATGACCAAGAACTTACAAGTAAATGTCCGAACAAACAAAACAGGGTTAGCAATATCTGAGTGCTAAAGCTCATGATACTCATTGATAGCAGTTTAGTAATTGTTTTTTATGCTTAAATCTAAAGGGCTGATTTCTGGACCAAAATAATTTAGAAGAATTATAATGGCTGTGGGGATCAACCTTTGTCCTCCAATGTGCCCTCTGGTGTTTGGTTCCCTGCATGGATAAAACATGGGAAGCCATCTCCTATCCTCATTTGACCTTCACCTTACCTCTAGCTGGGGTTGTTGACCCTTCAGATCTCAGCTGCAGTCTCTGTCCAGCCCGGGCTGTGGACTCCACAGACTCTGCAACAGTCAGGACTGTTGGTTCTGTATTCTCTACTGCCTTTTACTGTCCTCTCAAGGGGAAGAATGTGTCTTTGGGGAGGGAGGTTACCTAACTCAGACTCTACTTACTAACTGTACCAGGCGGCCATTTCCACCCCACTTTCGCCACCCTTGTCCTTGCCGTCCCTTCCAATGTACTCCAGAGCAAGGAGCACAGAACCCTTTTCTTTAAAACTGCCAGACCCATCTGGAAATGTCTGTTGAACCTCCGTCTCTATTCTTGGGTCTTGAACCCAGTATGATACTAAACAAGCCCCATGTTTGTATACACCTCTATGCTCACCTTTTTATTCTTCTGTTCTCTTTTCACCCTCTTATTCTTTCTCCCTCTTCCTCTCCATTTCTAGTCTGGGAGAGTTTTTGTCCTTCCTATGAGGATATCATTTTTAAAAAAAAATTCTCAATGGATTCTAATTCTTGACATTCAAAGGGAAGCTTTAGGAATTTAGAAAACCATCTCCCAGCACTGCCATACCCTTGCTAATGAAAGCCTTGGCAACTGGACGCCTTGACTTGCACAACTAATGACTAGGAACTGAGCAAGCCTGTTTGGGATATAAGACTCCATTGTCTGCTTTGTTTTGCTGTCCCCCTGAAACAATGCCGTTGCCTCAGTGAGAAGCATAAGAAATTACTGGGAATGAAAAATACAAATGATAACAGTGAAACATATTGTCCAGCTACAGAATCAAATGTGGAGTAGTAAATTTAACACCACCCTCCCCATTTCCTAATGTTGAACTTGATTAAGTTAAGTTCAGCAGTTTCCTATTGTACAGCACAAATGTGGAATGGAGAGAAAACTGGAGGGAGTGATTTTCTTCTTGATCATGTGAGCCAGTCAACCTTTTAAAAACCATACCTGTAGATTGTGAAGTCGTAAAGACCTTATCTCTGGAGGTAATGTCATTCTCACGACTTTTCCATTTCTCCTTGGGCAACACAATACAAATACTTGGATAATTATAGAGGAAATTTAAGGAGTTATTTTGAGAAACCCCAAGTCATATTTAGGATTAGATCATGTTTTTAGCAGGGTTTTGATGGTGATAGGACCTGGAAAGTTCAAAGTCAGGCCACTGGGATTAGCGTCAAGCACACCCTGTTATATTCTAGCCTTATCACTCCATTATCCAGATTTTGTTCACTTGTTAAATTTCTTTAGAAATCTTTTACTTGTGGAGTACAAGTGACTCTTTGGAATAGAAAGCAAAATTATTTTTAGCCTGTGTTCTGTGCCATGGGCTCTTACACCACTCCCAGGTTTGGGGGTCTGACATGACATCTTCATAAGCCAAAGACTGGTCTTCAAGAAATAATTGATGTTTAAACATTTTCCAAAATCAGACGTAAATTCAGAAATTAATTTTTTTACAAGGCTAGTATAGATTTGAGCTGCTGACTGAATGAAGGGTACCAGGGGTGCCTACTGAGATGTTTGTATTATTCTGTTTGAAGAAACAAATGGACCTGGCATAGCTAGGGAATATATGAAGCTGGTTTTGTTCACCTTGAGGGTTCAAGATTTATACACTCTGAGTAGCAGGACCCAAGTAGTCTTTGGGAAGTTGACAGAATGATCTATTATTTCTACGCTTGCATCAGGAAGTAAAGAAAGGTTCAATCTTGTGCAAAAAAGAAAAGTAATAGCTTTTAACTCATCTATTCTGATGAGATCTTGGCAACTCTGTACTGTTTGCTTACTGTGTTTGTCAGAACTAGGCTGGGTGTGGGGAGATGACTGAGAACACTTTAATGCTTTTATATAACTATTATAGAACTTCAAACACAGCACAGCAAACTTTTCCCCAAAAATAATTGTTATTTTTTTTCTGCAGCCTCAATTATATATTGGAATTTCCTGCATCATATGACTTTTTAGGAAGAACTCACAGTGAAATGCAGAAATATTTAAAATTGTAGACTCTAGCAGGCAAATTTGCTATTTTGGATTCATAAGAACCATTAAAGATGAGCAAATATTAGCATACTAAAATGATTTTAAAACTCAGTGATTAAAAATCTTCAAGAAGTACTTTCATCATTTACTAATATTTCACTCAGCTGTAGGGACTAGAGTTGGGAAAGACAGTAAAGGTATTTATTTATTTACATTTTACAAGTAGATGATAAACTCAGAATTTTAAAGCATATTATTTTGTGGTTTGATAGCTTTTAGTCAGTATTTTGATTAATGTATATTTAGACATGGTTAAATATATAGATTGCTGTTCAATTTTAAGAATTTACTGCATTAATCTTTATTATTTATAGTGAAACTTGTAGTAAGTTGTCAATGCTTATAAGGCATAACTAACATATATCTGTTACCTGAGGGTATAAAACAAGAGACTTTTAGTGACAGTCATTACTTAAAGGAGAAAAAGCCATATCTTAAATATACTTTAATCTATACTCTTATGCCGCAGTCTGGCTGGGGCCCCTTCAGCTGTGGCTCTCAACACTCTTATATAAATATACCTTCCAGGCATACTTAAGAAGGTGATGTCCCAGTTCTTCCTTTATTAATAGGAATTATCAGTAAATTCCCACACACCTATGGAAGAATACATCACACCCTCAATTTAATTTTTGTATGTTGAGTATATTTTTGGAAGTTTGAGATTCTTTCAAGTAGTAAAATTTTCTGTTTAGTTTTTACAACTCTTGTCATGTCTAGATAGGCACTTATTTCTCTCTACATTTGTTGGAGTACTTAGGTGCTCACTTTGTACCTGAGCCCCAAGGGCATCACATTGTCAAATTTAATTAATGGATGGAGCAAGCCACTCCACTCTGTTGGTCAGAAAAATAAAAACAAACACAAATTATCATCAGAACCAGAGAACTGCAGTAGATGGATTGTTTCTAACTAACATATTGTGAAATAAGTGACTGTTTTTGGCCTTAACACCAGACGTGTTGTTTGTTTTTGAAGATATTTTGGAACAGTTATCTAATTTGTTTGGTGAGTTTCATAATAGAGGGGGAAAGGATAAGCATTTATAAAGATTTTAACCCCAGCCAAGCACAAAAATGTTCATTTCTGTGAAGAAAATGGAGAGAAGAGTAATTTGTAAAAGTTTCTTTTAAATAATGCAGCTTTGTTGCAAACAAAGGCAATCCACATTTCAATTATTGTAGACAACATCTGGGATCAATAGTTAGCTCAAATTTACAGTGAGAAGAAAGTCATGGGAAGCAACTGCTTCATTAGTTTATAAAATTGGAAGAGGAGGAGAACAGAGGGCACGGTTCTCAGGGGAACTTGGTGCCCTATAAAAACCCCGAGGAAAGATTTAAAAGTTCATTTATAATTGATAAATGCTGAGTTGGTAATGTTCATTTTTATCCTAGTTCCCTGATTTGGTTATTATAGTTTCATGAGTTTTGCCTCAACTTCTCATTAAAATTTCCAAAACAAACTAGCAGCATTTTTTTCCTTAATATCTTTTCACTTTAAAAATAGTCATTGACAGGAAGCAAAAAGGTTTCATAGAGAATTTATAAAGTGGAAATTGCAAGGGTCTATTAATTTCCTGGATAATATTAAGCCACATGAAAACGAGGTTTACAAATTACCATATATACAGTGATGCAATTATTCCTGTCAGGCCTTACAAGTTCCACTAATTTGCCAAGATACAGAATAGTTGGCCTGGGCTCCCCTCAAATTCACAGAGACCTTGCTGAGCTCCCTTTGCTCAGATGACTCCCGTGTGTACACTGGATATGGGGTACAAAAAAAGTGTAGTTGAAAGAGACTGGTGTTCCTAGTGTGACTGTGTACCTATGGGGAAAGGGAAGTGATGGAAGAAGGACAGAGTGATAGGACAGAGTGATTTCATAATCACACAATCCCTATTGGAGACTCTGGGCAGTATGGGTGGATCACCAGCTTTTGTCAAAATTAGTGTGGTGGCTTCTTCTGGGATCAGACCAGAATGAGCAGTGTGGTAGTGGGGAGGGATTAGCTCAGCCCATTCTCTCTTCACATTTGACAAGAACTCTCCAGTGCTGTATGTACCCCACCTACTACAACTTCCCTTCCTCACATTCCGTAATTCCCACTGCAAGTGGACTTCTTATTTCACCTGCTGTAGCTATTAAGTAATCTTTTAGGTAGCTTGAGAATTCAGTAATTGATTGTAAAGAGCCAACTTCATGAAATCTCTGAAATGCAAATCTTTTGTAAGATTGAGACTCACTGTAGTTCGTTCTCAATATAAGATTTTAACAATGAGTTCTAATATAATATGCAAAAGAATTAATTTTTGGTAGCTTCTGTGAACATCAGAAAGGTGTAAGATCTTCATTAAAATTAAGTACTATTGTTTGGAATTATTTGGAAGGGTAGAGGCCTGCCATGAAATAGAAGAAATGAATATCTGTGCCAAGATTCCCTTATAAATCATGAATTGTAGTGAAGATAGAAAGGTTTAATTCAAACCTGTAGATGATTATAGTTGTTTTAGTCAACTTCTTCATCGCTATGACTGAAAGACCTGACAAGAACAATGATAAAGGAAGAAAAGTTCACTTGTTGCTCACAATTTCAGAGGTCTCAGTCCATGGATGGCTGACTTTGTTGCTCTTGGCCTGAGATAAGGCAGAACACCATGGCAGAAAGATGTGGTGGAGGAAAGCAGCTTAGTACATAGCAATCAGGGAGCAGAGAGCTAGCTCCTCTCCACAAGGATAAAGGATAAGCCCCAAAGGCACATCCCCAGAGACTTGCTTCCAGCCACACCCTACCTGCCTACAATTACCACCCAGTTAATCCCTGTAAATGAATTTGTGCATTGATTAGTTTAAGGCTCTCGTAACCCAATCATTTCACCTCTAAATTTTCTTGCATTATCTCACCCATGAGCTTTTGGGGACCACCTCATATCTACACCATAACCGTAGTTAATGACAAGACCCATAAATTTTCCTTGATGTTGTTGACTGAAGCAGTTTAAAAGCTAACTTATACAGATTAATTAGTTAAGGAGGTAGTATCTAAAGGGTTAGAAAATTGGGGGCAGGCATGGTGGTGCATTCCTGTAATCTTGTGACTTAAGAGGTTGAGGCAGAAGGATTGCAAGTTAGAGGCCAACCTCAGCCACTTAGTGAGACACTGTCTTAAAATGAAACATTAAATAGAAAGGGTGGGGTTTGTAGTTCAGTGGCACAGCGCCCCCAGTTTAATTCTCAGGAACAACAAAGAGAGAGAGAGAGAGAGAGAGAGAATTGGGCAAAAATATATTAATTTTTAATTTTTTTGAAACAAATGAAATTTTATATAATATATTGAGTAGGTTATTGCAAAAATACCTCGCTTTATATTTTATGCTTTAATTTTTAATTATTTTATGCTTTATATTTAAGAAATCAGACTTAAGTCAGTATATCATGCCTACTTCAGAAAGGATCCACCCAAAACAAAGGACCCCCATTGTTTTGAATGCAATTGAAATGATACAATTGTGTTTGAAGAGCTTTGTGCAAAAACAACAAAGTTAGAAATGGCTAAGATTATAGGTAAGGATCCTATAAGAATCCTTACTGGATGCTATGAAGTATGCTGAGTATATTTTCATAGTCTCAGAGTATCTCCCTTTTTATTAATTACAAAGGAAGAACTAGTCACTTTACCATGGAGAAACCCAACAAATACCAGCTTAATCCAGATTCAAGGTTCATGACACCAGTAATGAAATTTAGAAATCATGGATTTCAGCCACATGTAGGAAATGTGGTTTGGGGATGCTTTTTGGTGGGAAAGGGCATGATACCATCTCAAGGCAGTGTTTATGTGAGCTGGGTCCCTGTCTTCTGATTCATTTTAATGGTATTTGCTGAACAATTAGTAGTTCCTCATTTCTAGGATATCTGCCAGAGTACTAGTCTCTACTCTGAAGATGCATCGAATAACAAGATTTCTACAGATAGTAGAAAGGATACAATGGATAAAAATTAGTAAATGCATGCAAAGGAAGTGCTAAATTGAATGATTAAGTGACAGAATCCAAGAAGCAGAAGAGTAGCCTATTTGTATACTTTGAATTATTGTTTGTAGGAATCAGAAGATACAGAAATCTAGTTGAATACATGAGTAAACCACACAGTGGTGATTTTATTTCATTGAATCTTTCATTGATTTTCCTGAATATTCACTAGGTATCATGCACTGTGTTAGGTGCTGGGACATAAAGAGCTCAAAACCAGAGGTGGTAAGTGTAGTACACGTTAAGGGATGTAAGTGGGAGAGATGTGGTGGAGTCAGGGACAGAGTAAGCCTTCCCTAAGCAGGATACTGAGTTGTTTTATGGGGTAGCAGGAGGCTTGAATCCTAAAAGGAAAGAGAAAACTTTATATCACTTGCAGAAAGACACATGGAAGAGTTTCAATGTGACCAATGAAAATGTTGGTAAAGATGAGATTGGAAGAGTGTATTGGAGTTGAATCTTGAAGGATTTTTGGATTTTGTTCCTCTATGTCTCTATTAAACTGTTGACTGGCTCCCCAATTTCCTTGAGAATTTTTTTGTGACTAGTTGTCAGTGGCTGAAAATTAGTTTAGCGCTTATTCCAAATTGGTAATTGGCTTAGTCAGAACCTAAAATATGATCTCCTTAGATGGAATGTGTGGGTATGACCAAGTATTCAGTGGTAGATTTGATACATTTGATTGGGAAATGGTATTTTGCTTATTATTGATAAGTTTTCACTTGGATTTGGGGGAAAGGAAATATTGTTTTCTATAACTTCAACCTGCTTTGTGACATGAAAACTGTATTGTGATCTTTTCCGTCCTGGTATTGTCTGTTGTCCCTAAAACAAATAACATACTTTTTCAGTAAGGTGATATGAAAAACTGAATTTCTTCCCCTCCTTTCTCTACTCTAGCATTTTGGGAAAATCCTTCTAAACTCATTACTTATCATTACTGAACACTTTTTGCTTTTTTGTTCTCCACTTTTTTTCTTTCTTTCTTTCTTTCTTTCTTTTATCAGAAAGAGCAATCATATCAGCTTTTCCTCTTTTGAGAACCTTAAGCCTTAATCTAACTTTAACTCATTAATGATGATCTCCAGAAAGGTATAATAACAAAAGAGAGAAAGTCTTTAAAGTACTTTTATAATTGGAGGCCTCATTTTGGCTTTTGAATACATGGCAGATTCAGATCCAGCCTCCAAATTTTCATTTAGCAAAGATGAAAAAATAATATCCCACGTTTACTTACATTTATAGATTTACAAATCACGTCCTCATACATTCATTTGATTCTCGTGACATTCTGGGAGTTAGGTCAGGCAGCTGGTGGCATCCTGGAATAGCAAATGGTGGAAGCAAGGACCACAGGGTTCATAAATAGTTGGGCTAAATGCTAGGGCTTCATCTCTCTGCTTAACACTGTGCCCCTTTCCTGTGTGCTAGGATGCTTTTGAGATAATTGTCTGAGCTTTCTCTTCCAAGATGCTCCACATGGCTGGAAGTTGGCCAAAACTATAACCTTTTCTGTCATTTTAAGTTGTTTCTAAAAGTACTGATAGGTAGATGGAATAATTAAAGTTTTATTTTTTGACCTTCAGTTCTCATAGCCACTTAGGAAAGTGCCTTTGCATTTGTGACACAAAAACCAAGGTGAAGAATGTGCTTATGACTGTGGGGGAATGAAACTGCTTCATTTATTGCCACAGTGACAATGTCATGGAAGAGATCTTCATTTGCTATAATTCCCTTCTGATATTGTTGAATTATTTCCCTTATTTGACTCTTTGTGTTGTTTTTGTTTTTTCTCTGTCTCTAAAATAGGAACTGAAATGTGTATATCATAGGAGATTGGAACTAACACATAGTGAATTTAGCAAAACCTAGCTGGGCACATCTGTAATCCTAGTGACTCAGGAGGCAGAGGCATGAGAATCTCAAGTTCAAAGCCAGCCTCAGCAACTTTGCAAGGCCCTAAGCAACTTAGTAGGACAATGTCTCATAATAAAAAATAAAAAGGGCTGGCGATGGGCTCCATGGTTAAGTGTCCCCAGGTTCAATCCCTGGTACCATCAGAGGAAAAAAACAAAAACAAAAAAAAAAGCAAATCCTTAGGACAAATTCCATTTTTCTTCTCTCTTAAAAAAATAGGACTTGACAATTTAAAAAAAGTAAATTCTGAGTTGGAAGAGCTTTAAAGCTTGTATCAGGTTGAACCCCCTAGAAAGCAAACCCTGACCTGGAGAGTAGGATGTAGGGTATTTCAGGAAGTGTTCTTGGGGCTCAGTCCATGGAAGGGAGAGAGGAAGGAAACAGGAGTAGGCAAAGTGAGAAGTTGACCTAAGATGTAGGACCGGTGACAGCCCATGTCACCTAAACTAGAAGGACTCTTCAGTGTTGCAGCAAGTTATAGTGTGGGGGTTTGATCTTCATTAGATGCAACTGTCTTGGAAAGGGGTCTGGACCTTGGACAAAGCAGCACTCTTCAGCTAAGGCCTTTCTAGAACAGGGCTGGCAGTGAGCATGGCCTACTCAGCACTCCCAATGGTGTAAGCCATGCATTTCTAGAGAGGCATCTGGGTGGTGCATCACAGCACCGAAGCCATGCTTTGCCTTGAGTCCAAATAGCAGTGGTTCAGATAAGATGGAATTCTGCAACCCATGGTATTAAAACCTGTAAATTGTCAAGGATAGCAATCTGTCTTTAGGTGATACTTGTAACATGTTTGCATAAGTTTTTTTCAGTATGCTTCTGGGATATGAGGGCTATCTGACTACGACATTCGTCACCCCATTGATCGCCAGGGTTGATTTGGCTGATCTGGCTGGCTAGGGGGATATCCCCTTCCTCCCTCACTGCTCCATGTGCGACCCTCCTGAAACTGCTTGGTCAAAGAGCATGACCTTCCCCGATAGAGGAGGACCGTTCTTTGGTCAAGGGTATCCCAGTAGCTGTGCTCCCCTGCTGGAACCTCCACACAAGCTCTCAATCTGCTTCTGATCTTTCAAGGTCACAAAGACCAGCAGGGAGTTGAGTCTCATGGGAACTGTGGCATAAGAATGGACTCCTCTTTGTCAGTGTGCATACATCTGTGCCTCTCAGGCATGCCTGCAAGTTGCATGAGCTGTGTGGACACAGTCCACTGCAGATCCAAATACATGGCAGGTTTGAAGAATAGAAGATGGAGTACAGGCTGCATTTCTTTGCCCCCCCCCCCCCCCGCCCACCTCTGGGGTTCATTTTAAGCATCAGTATTCTTCCATCTCTTCTTCCCACATTTCCTTTGATTTTTTTCCCCATTCTTTCTGGACCACCAGCTCCCATCCACAGTCATGCTGTCACCCTACTAGCCAGCTAGGATTCCCTTGTGGTTGGCATTGACCTTGCACCTAACGTCATCTTTTGAAGCAGAAAGATAGGAAAGGATAAGGGAGAAAGTGCTACCCTGTATTTCCAAAGTGATGGTACTAGTAGACATCTCCAGATGAGTTCCAACCTATCTTCCCTCAAGCCCTTCCCCAGGCAACTATAAAAAAAACAGGAGTGCCTGTGATAGATCATCACTTTGGCTTCCCCGACATGTTTTACCTTTCTTTACAGGGGTTTTGTGCATAAGCTGAAGAGTTGGCCCCTTTCCCTTTTCTTCACAGTTGACCACTTCAGGAAAGAATTTAGCTCTTAATCCCCTTCCCTTTTCTCTATTTCCTCCAACTCTTATCCAGTTTCTTCAGGAATTCTACCTCTTTCTCCCTTTGTGAGCCCCCCAAGTGATCCCACAAGAGCAAATTAACCTAAACATAGTTCTAGCCCTGACAGTCAAGAGCCAAATGGACCATGTGAAACAAACATGGATGTAGAAAAAGAACCATTTTGAAGTGTCCTCTGAAGTGCTTCAGAATTCCTGTGAGTCGTCTGCAATGTCAGCGCTATGTTTTGAACACCAGCCTTAAAGAGTTTAAAATTCTTACAGTTATCTGATGTAAAGTTTTATATCTAATTTCTGGTATAATCATAGTTTTGTTGTTATTGTTGTAAACGCCAGTAGTTTCCCTTAGTCCTATATTGGGTTCTGTGGGGTAACCTCAGAACTTGAGGATAGCAACATCGCATCCTGTGTCGTATCAGCACTGCTAGGTGACCTTGTAGGCCACAACTTGTTCATGAGTTGGAAATCCTCTTACCAGAAAGATAAAGCCAAAATTCTGTCTTAGTGAGATGAGTTTCCTTACTTTGGGCCACCAGGGACAAAGCTTTTTTCATATTTTTTTTTCCTGTTCTTTGTTCTATTCATCTTAGATTGTCAACCTGTAAAGGCCAAGGGCAGCATTTGCTGGGCTTGAATTGAATTGTGTCAAGGAGAATCATTGTAAATATTATCTTGACACTGATGATGAAGAATGTGTTATTGCCTGCAATTTAGAGCTACATGGTTGACTTTAAAAAAGTCTTTAATTTTCTCAATTTTCAATTTTTGAAAGTCTTGGAACTCTGTGATTAAATTCCTCCTATTAAGTTCAAAGGCTTTGAAAACTTGTGTCTGTTCTTAACATAAGCAAACAACACCATTGACACTAAGAAATGAGCCCCTGTTCCATAACGGCCTTTCACTTTCTTTGTACCCTCCTCATAGAAAATATTGAGTATTTGTATTTGAGAATGTTTCTCACGGGTATTAAAAAAAGTTTTAATAAACTGTCATTAGGAACTGAACTGATAACTTTATTGAAAGAATAACATTGTAAGTGAGAGTAGGCAGGTGGTGCTGACATTCTTTTCAGCACGGTTATGCCATAATTTAGTGCTTTCTCTGTGCACAGGCTTTTTAAGGACTTGAACATAAGCTGTTTATATGCTTACTTATTAATCCAAATAAATTATACATAGTAGTACATGGGGAGAGATGACTATAACATCGCACAGTAGTTTTTTATGTATTGTTTAAAATTGTTCTCTCAGGGACCTTTTGACTAAAACAACAGTCCTGGGCCTTTGTATTTCCAGCTCTGACAAAGTTCATTCTCTGTGATCTTTTCTTGTAGCCTGTGAAGTTCAATTTATAAGAAACTGTCCCACTTCTAAGAAATTAAACAAAAAAAGTGAAATCAAGGGACCAACATGATGTGTTACGTTTAGTAACCCCAATATTATTGGGGAAAAACCTGCCCTAGGAAGTGTGCAATGCGTAGACAAGTATGAGGAGAGTAGCTGGCAGCAAAAATGAATTTTTCAACTATAGACTTTATTTTATACAAAAACATTTGGAGAAAGTTAATGAGGTTTGGTTGGAAAGTTGTTTCCAAAATTAAATCTAAAAATAACATATGTTTTAAGTGCATTTGATGGAAATGCCAATTGAGACTATCAAGGCATATGTTGTCTTTGAATCTTTGCTAAACTAAATTATGTTTAGTTTGTGATACAGTACATGCTACCAGTAACAAACATGAGCCAGCCATGTTTTCAAATCCTTATTCATTTTTGGCCCTGAACTTCTTTCTTCTTTTGGTTTTCCCTTTTATAATCTCAAGCCTAAATATCTTTGCTGGTGTAGCATTCGTTAGTGCACAGAAAGCTGGAGTTACTTGCCTAACTCAAAGATTCAGAGTGGCTTGCCATTTCAGAAGTAAAATCAAAGTCATACCTTGAACTATACCCTGAAAGAGTTCTCCAATATGATCTGTGGTTTAGTATTTACTACTTAGATATTATGATGGATGTCCGTGAAGTTGTCTGAATCCATTAAAACTTGGGTACCATTTTTCTGTGGTATCATCCATCCGTTTATTCCTTTCCTTGTGGGTGCTTTACTGCATTTGTGTACTCAAACATTCACGCTTGAGGTGTGGTCAGTGTGCCTTGGGAGCATACCTGAAGGAGTAATTGATTCCATGGGATCCAAGATTTCCTTCAGGAAATCTTCTAAAGGCCTAACATTGGAGCTAAGCCTTAAATTGAGGCTACTTTTCAGTGCCTAGTATAGAAAGGTTGGGGAAGGCAAGCCCCCAAGAAGGAATAATATGTATAAAGGCACTGGGGCTCCAGGTAAAAGCTTGATGAGAATTGGGGCATAGGGCAATGTGTGGAGGGGTAGAGCAGAAGTGAACCTAGAAAGGCAGAAGGATAGCACTTGGTAGGCTCTTCAATGAAATGCTGAGAGATGTCTGTTCCTTTGGCTTTCTCAGATGGCTATTGCAGATTGGAACAGATGCCCATTTGATCACAGTGACAAAATAGGCTGGGTTAGGACAGAGTTCTTAAATACATCTTATGCCATAAATATATCTTAAGGCTTCTTCCAGACTCAGAGTGTCGTGGTTGAAAGGGTCTTTCAGTGCCTTTGGTCTTGCTCCTTTGTTTTATAAAGGAAGCATCTGAAGGCTAATGAGGTTAAAGAACTTATTAGCTTATCTTTAATAGTAATTAAATAATAAAAACTGATGAATAAAATCATAATTCACTCTTTTAGACTGCTTGGATTAAAATGAATTAATACATGGTTATAACTGAGAAAAACTCTCATTCTACCTTTAAATAGCTCTTGTGACAGAATGAGTTTTCATAGGTAATATGATTTGGTTCTCAGGATTTGAAGCACCCTCTTAAAATAGTATTCCCTGTAACATAGGAATTTGCTTCAGAGAAAATATTTAAAAGTAATGGTCACACTCTCTTTCATTTACTTGGCAATTATTTGCTGAGCTCAGACTGTGTGTCAAACTCTGTGCTGAACTGGGTATACAATTACAAGTTGAAGTCAACACAGTCCTTCACCCATGGAGCTGACAGTCCATTGTAAAAGCCATCATTCCAAAACTTGCACAAATAAAAGGTATGATTAAATAGAATGTGGTGCTGTGAGTACATGTAAGTTAGGGTGAAAGGCTGTGCATCAAGGAAGGATTCCCTGAGAAAGAGATTACTGAGCTGGTATCTGAAGGATGAATGTGGTTCATTGGTAAGGAGTTAAGGGAATAATATTCCTTGTAAGAGGACTGTCACGCACAAAGTCCTTTCAGAGTGAATATAGCAAGAAGGTATTTACAGAAAGTCACTGTGACTGGACTACAAAATCAGATACAGGATAAGACCTAAGGGAAGGGCAGGGCCTTACAAGGCTAAGGTAGTAATTTTTATATTATTCTTAGAGCTCTGATAAATTTAGGAGGAGGATGACATCATCCAATGTACATTTTCGAAAATACCTCTGGAATCTTGTGTGATAAATGAGTTGGAGAGGAAGTGGGCATAGACACATTAGGAGATTGCTGGAGAGGGCCAGGAAGGAGGTGATAACAAGGCCTGGGTGTGGGTGGGAGTAGAGACATTGACAAAGGTGATTTCCTGAGATATTTAGAAGACAAGATCATTGTGACATTGTAATGGGTGGGGGATGTGGATCAGGGTGTATGTGGATGGCCCATGAGTTTCTGATTTGTAATCAGTGGTTGGTGCCATCATTCAACTGAACAGAGAACAGTGGAAGATAACTTTGGTTTGAAGGCATCTGAATGTAGGGAAGTTAAGTCTGATTCATTCCACTGTCTTTCCTATTCTCCACCCCTCTCTTGCCTTCATTCCCCTTTGTCTAATCCATTGGATTTGCATTCTTCCCCTCCCCGCCCTTGTTGTGTGTTAACATCCACATATCAGAGAGAATATTGATTTTGGGGGGATTGGCTAATTTCACTTGGCATGATAGTTTCTAGATCTGTCCATTTTCTGGCAAATGTCATAAAGTCATTCTCATTTATAGCTAAGTAGATTAATATTTTAAAGTGGATGCTCGGAGAGAGAAATAGCTCAGATTTGGTTGCTGGAATATTGGAGATAATGAATTCAGTTGGAGGCACACTATGTTTTAAGTTTAGATATTTAAACATCTGAATAGAGATGCACTCATTGAAGTTTGTCAATAGCTTGGGGCACAGCTCAGACTAGAAAGTTGGAAATATATCAAACTCAAGAGAATGTTGAAAGTCTTGGAACTCTTTCCATCTAGGGAGAATGTATATGGATAAAGGGAAAAACTATTAACAACTGAGGTGTTTTTAAACTGAATTATACAAGGTAATATAGTAAATTCTTTCAGACAGATGTCTTATATAATTCCCTACTACCTTTTACAGTACCTTCATTATTGCCTGAATTTGCCCAATAACCCTATGGAGATTCGGAAAGGTTGGTACCTTGACCAAGGTCACATAGTGAAATTGGGGCTTGAACCCACGGGTCATAATGCCACTCTCAATGCTGTTTTCCTCTATCTCATCCTTTCTACTTTTGCACCTTGAGGATAGAACCATGGATAACACCAGCATTTAAAAGGTGGGCTAAGAAAGGTGGTCTAGAGAAGGCTGGAGGATGTGGGACAAGCAGTAGACGACTTATGGAACACAGTGCACTGAAAGGCAATATGAATGTGACCACTGTGAGGGGTCTGGATACTTCAGAGCAGTTTCATAACGTAATGTAGTCTGGACCCAGTAGGTTGAGGCATGATGGGAAGGTGAAGAAATGAAATTCACAAGTTCAAGGTGGTGAGCTGGGAGGGGCAGGGCAACCAGCAGCAGGGTAGGTATTCCTTGGGTGTACAAGGGATTCTATTTGTGGTAAGAGCTGCATTTAAAACTGGGTTGGGAAGTCCATGCACTAGATGTCTGAGAGCAGCATTCAGCGTGCCCCATGTTGAACCAGCTGGTTGAGAAAGACATAGAAAGTTTCTATGAGTTTAGAATGACAATTCTGGGTACAAGTTTGTTTTGAAGTCTTTTAAACTGATCAATCTACTGTCCAGTTGGTGATCTCTTATAAGAAGTTTTCTGAAAGTTATATTGAGTAATCGTTCAAGATGCATAGACTTTTGATTATTTTTCAAGCAAACATCTTGCACACTGATATGAGGCAATGTGGTATTTATGGTTATAGTTAGAAAATGACATCATAAATTAGTGCTTGTCTGAAATGTTCTAAATTGGTTCCTACGTGGTTATTTTCATCCATCTTATGGTACTTTGGGTTGCGTTTTTCTGTCCCGTGTTTTGATCTCCACTGTTAATTTTGTTTTGAGATCATGAAAGGGCTTGAGACTTCTCTAAAAGCCCATTACTTATTGGTATGTTTTGATTTTTGACAGATTCAGGTGTTCCTTCAGGCTTTTCAAATACACTCCCAACAATAACAGAAACTTGCTTTGAGGACTGGGGTTTTATCTAAACCCCACTACCCAAAACAAAATTCTAAAAATTACTTAAACTTTTTTTTGTCTTTTAAAAAAATCCTTTTTGTCTGCTGTGAATTACAAGTTGATTTCAGCGTCCATAGTATTTCATAGTAGATGTCCTGTCTCTATTTGTGTGCTGAGATATATTTTCTTTATTTCTCCATCCATCTTTATGACTTGAGGTTTTACTGTCCAAGGGAGAATCACTGAACATCATTCTTTCTATAATTCCTGAAGTTGTTGTCTGGGGATGACTAATCCATGCATATACTGTCTGTAGGTAGCGCATCCTAGTACCACCCCCCCCCCCCGCATATTTTTCCTGAGAACAATCTAAACCATTAATCTATAACTAATGGTGACCTCCCATTCCAAATGATATGAGAGCTAAGGCATGTGGGAATTGTGGGGGCTGTGTGTTTAGTCCTAGGGGAGGGCTCAGTCATTGTTAAATAAAATGTCGCCATTGATTGCTACCACAGGAAGACTGCTTTTAAGCCGCAACCTTGACAAGGTCCTTGGGGACATGGTAGCAAATAGATGCAGTCCCGTCTCTTGAAGGGTTTACAGTCTAGGGAAAGGACATCTGCTTCAAAAAGTATAGAAGAAAGGAAAACCAAGCTTAATAATGAGTAAAAAAAAAATGTATTTATTTATTACTGAACATGTATTTTCAACTAAAATGTCAGGTACCTGGATTGACCAGGGAATATAGCAGTGCCCTAGAGACACAGGTCCTCACAGACCTCTTTAAGAAATACCTTTGCTTATACGTAATCGGGCAATAGACTTGATGTTTTGTATACTAATAGTAAATTCTACTTTGAAATGCATGTTTATAATGTTTATTTCACTAAGAAGTTGGCAAACTATATAAGCAATGGTTTTCTGTAAAATTATATAAAAGTAAAATGACAGCAGCTTCTAGCTATTAAAGTGACTTCCTGTTCACATTCATTTTTCCTAGTCAATAACATTTAATTATAAGCAGTATAACTGGCTGTAAGTGACATGATTGCCTTCATATATTCTATGTCATCTCTTACAGTTATTGCCAGTTTTCGAGGAACTGTCCCATATGGCCTGTCATTGGAAATTGGGGACACAGTTCAGATCCTGGAGAAGTGTGATGGTGAGTGGCTGATGGTGATTGTTTGAGGTCACATGTGCAATCTCCTCAACCCAGGGTTCTATGAAGTTTACAAATTTGTTTTTCCCTCTATTAATTTCTGGAAATTTTCCAGTAGTTAACAGACAACTGTTTTTGGCAAAACTTGTTTCTTGTGTATTGAATGTTTGGCTTATGGAATAGCAACATTTGGTATTTCTAAAGGTGATTATGTTTTTTCCTAGTATTATTTCCTTGTAGTCAATATATGGCAAAATAGAAAGCAATTGAAGCTACTCTGTTTGTGGGAGTTCATGACTCAGTGCCAAACAAGGAGGCTTTTCTCAGAATCTCAAGAGTCTAGCACATCCCCTCCTGCCTATGCAAAAGAAAGAAACAGAGGTCCAGCCCTGAAATGGCTTACCTGAGGCTGGTTAACCAGATCCCTCAGGAAGACTCCTATCCAGGCCAAGTCAGCTCTAATTTGTCAATCTTTCCTCTTCCCAAATTGGGAGTAAAATTATTCAATACATTGAAATGTTAGTAGACTATATTATATGATCTTGTATTATTATCATTAATTTATGTACCCTTATATTAAAGGTACCTAATATATTCTCACATGTTTCCATTTCTTTTCTATGAAACATCCCTGAGCTCCAGTACTCATGGAGATCCTAGATGAAATGACTACCTCTTCTTTTTTCCTTGTTAACAAAATTACTATATATTTTAGAGCATCATCAGAATAACCAAAAATATCCATTTTTTCCCCTAGAGGCTTTCCTTACTAGGAATTTATAATATGATACTATTTTATCTCATCAATTTTGTTCATGGTTTAAATTGTATTCCCCCTAACAAATTTAGGTAGAGCCTGAATTTAGGTAGAGCCTGGCATTAAATGGTGATGATACATAGGTGTTTGTTCTGTTCACTGTAATTGATAAAGTTTTCTATGTCAGGACTAGATGCATGTTGTCCATTTTTATTTTTTATACAGGTGAAGACAAAATTTATTTTGAACTGGTGCATGAAAAGTTTTCTGTATGGTATAATTGGACAGAGAATTCTCTATGACATGTCTGCAATTCTCAAAAATTTTGGTTTCTGTTAGGATAATTATTTACTGATTGATATATATTTTTTAATCTGTCCTTATGAAAATCTTGTAAATCCTGAGGTATTTACTCTTTCGATTCATTCTGCTTTCTTCAGACTGATTTTAAAAATGATATTTTATAATACTGCATGTCCTTTTAGAAAATTCATTATGAGGAATAAAATATTTAAATACAAATCTCAAATATTTGCTTTTAGAAATTCAATTAATCAACCATTGCATGGCAAAATAATTTCTTACAAAGAGGGCAGATAATTTTTGCCCTTGAAAGTGATGCAGTCTGAAAATAATACTTTTAAATTGGGTTATATGTTAATCACATATATTCATACATATACTTTACATTTGTTTTCAATTACAAAAAGGTATGTTCCTCTTGTAGTACTGTAAAATTGATTCAGAATTGCTTGGAGCTTAAATAATAAGCAAACTACAGAATAAATATCACAGTGAGCTCATTGAACAGACATGGTGTTGCTGAAGTATGCTAGTTCATTCTGGGAGTGGTGAGACCTGGTTTTCCTCTTCTGCTTTGAAACTAATCCTAATCCAAGACACGGAGTTTAAGGGTATGCAAATTCACTGCATGACTGCTAGTCTGGCACTATTATTTGGTGGTAGAGTCTGTGCTTTTTAGATAGGCAAGCAAAATTTAGAAATGTATTATGTCATGTGCACGTTCTTGAAATTCCCTTATACATAGGGTGACATTTTATAAAATGGGGAGAATTGGTACTCAGGTACATCAAGTAACTTGCCCAAGATTAAAAAGCTAGTAATTTGTAAAGTGAGAATTTAAACCCAGTACTGATTCCAAAGAGTTTGTTTCATTATGCATGTTTCTGTTTGTTACTTAAAGTTGTGGTATAATTTTTAACAGTTTGTTATTAAAACACTTAAAGTACAGGTCACTTGAGCTATTATCTAACCTAATTCTGACTGCCACCATGTTTATTTATAAAGTATTTACATGTAGGGTAAAATTTCATCAGCAAAGAACAGATTAATTTGTAATTATTTTTTATCTTTAAAATATTACAATGGTCCATCAAAATATGACTATGATTATTTCTTCACAGGCTGGTACAGAGGATTTGCCTTAAAAAACCCAAATATCAAGGTAAAAACTGTAATTTCTAACAATAATTATAGGATTTTACAAAAAGACAAGTATTTAAATTATCTTCCTATACAATTGAAATTATAGTTTGTATTCTTAGTTAAAATGCAAAATGGTAATACAGATTTTTATAATTCTTGAAATTCCTTTGAACTTGGATTACAGTTAAGATATGCTACTCAAATGATAATCCTATATAGTTCTCGAAAATTGTACTGAGCAGACCTTAATAAGCTCATTATATATAAACAAAATCTTTTTGAAGTGTTAGTTTCTCAAAGAACTAAATTAAAATTCAGGCAGGGGGATATAGTTCCAAAAGAAATATGGAATAGAGGCATTTAATTTTAAGTCTTTTGTGGTATCATTTGTAAACACTGGTGTGGAGAAACAGATTCATTGTAGTGGCACATTAAGAGTCTCCTTGGCTTACGGAACTGAAACCTGGAAAATCATATTATAAAAATGTCCACCTCTCTTACTATTCCAGACAGAAACTAAGATTCATTATCCTTTATATACTTATATAAATCCTCGGGAATTATAGTAGGAAGTATGTGACTTTTGTTTTATCTTTCACTGGGATACTTTGTGATTTTGACACTAATCCTTACTAATATCTACATTTTTCTACCTTATTTCAATCTCCCCAGCTTTCACTCATACTTCCTACAGTCTCTAATATTTCTTATATGTCATATTCATTTTTTGGTTTAATTCTAGCTATATTAAAATTGTTAATGAGAAAGTGTTTCATTTCTCATTCTCAAACACAGCATAAGATAACTCTTATGTCTGTCATTTTGCTTAAATGTGGCTTTTCCAACTGTGTTTAATTACTTCATTTCATTATTTTAGATTAGTCTAAAAGGAGAGCCTAAGGACAAAAGAGTATACAAATTAATTTTTTAATACTTTAGCCCTCATTTAAAGTAGTTTTTGGACATTTGCAAGGCACATGCAAATATAGCCTCAGTATTTAATTATTCATCTAGAGCATGTTTGGGAAAAATTTATTATGACTCCTGAGTTACTTTAGTCATATCTAACAAACCTCAATTCTAACTTTTCCTTATTAATTACATTTATTCCATTTGTTAATTGTATCATATTGAAGTAAATTTAAGTTTTGCAGAAAAAAAATAATTTAAAAATCTATATCCGTATTTACTACAGTTGAATATATAGAGTTTGCTTATTAAGTTTTATTTTATTTTATATTTGGGTGCACAGGAGTGATAACATTCAAATGACATTTGTTTTCATAAATATTTAATTGAGTTTGTCATTTGATTATACATGATAAATTCTTCAGAGGACATTGTCACTTAACAGAAAATAAAATTGATACTCATTTTGTTGTTGTTTCTTTCGATTTCCCATTTAGAACAGACGAACAATTTCCTTGCCCTATCATTTCTCTATAATAAAAAGCTTTATGTGAGCATAGCTTCTTTTGTTTAATTTTTGTGCCATCAGAATGGCAGCATAGTGATTAATTGCTGCTGTGCTGCCATCAAAGATCTTCCATAACACACAGTACAGATAGTCTCCAAATTCACAGTGTTTTTTTTTTTCTTTTTAGTGTATATGGTTAAATAAAACCATGAGTGTTTGGGGGTAAAGAAAAGAACAACTAAAACAAACAAACATCTATTAAAACCATGTTGTATTTTATTTATTATATTTTACTTTTATGTTTTTATTAGTACATTATAGCTAAACATAATAATGGGGTTCCTTTTGACATAATCACTCATGCATGGAATATTTTTAAACATCTATTCACTATAGCATGGTTTTTATTTTAGTATTCCTGAAATTGTTTTGCTTTCTATTTTACATTTGATTACACGATTACATTTGTCATGTGAGATTTGATTTTTTTTTTCTGATTTTAGAGAATATTTGAGGTTTTTAAGGAGTTGGAAATAGAGAGTGAAAGGAGTGGGCCTGTGCCACAAGGGATTTCAGCCTGTGGCATGTGGGAGAGATGTTTTTCCTTAACTCCTGATATTGTCCTACTGTGTGACTGTGCCTTTTACATTTGTATTGTGAACCCACCCTGCCTTAAGAGTCAGTGAGCAGCACCCTAACCTTCGTGTTTTCTCTTCCAGGGTATATTTCCTTCCAGCTATGTTCACTTGAAAAATGCCTGTGTAAAGAACAAAGGGTAAGAAATAAGTTTGTTTTTTTTTTTTTTTTTTTAGTAGTTGGAGGATTTTCACAAAGCTATTACCTATTTTGGAATTTTATAATTCATGCAAGCTTGAAAAATGAGCTATACAAGGTCATGATATTGTTGGTGCTGTTTGATAAAGAGACGCTGACTAAGGCCATTGGTGGAGGGAATTAAAGAACCCATCTGCTCCTTCAGGACAATGATGGGATCTGAGAGACTGAGGTCTCTCGTTGTTGGCATATCATGGAACCAGCTCAATCTTAAGCAGAGGAGTTGGTTATTTTGGTTTCCTGTTATTTAAGGAAGCATGGCAGTTAGATCTACAAAATGTTGAGTCATGTCTTCTCAAAACCCAAGAATTTCCTCAATTTACCACCGATTTTAAGAAGCCAAGTCTATCTTTCTCTAAATGAGCATAATACCATAGTCTTAGTGTTAGCATTCCACAAAGCCATTGTTCTCCTTTAGAGAATATTATTTATATGACACTCAGTTTGATTGAGCTCACTGATTATATACGACTTCTTATATATTTAACATTTTTTCAATCAGTTCCTAAAATGATTGGTAACGTCTGTCAGAATAATACCACTCAAGCAAGAGTAAAGTTATCTCAAAATAAAAAATAGTGGGTTCAATTTTCAGCACCTCATAAAAATAAGTAAGTAAAATAAAGGTATTGTGTCCAACTACAACTAAAATATATATATATATTTAATGAACAGATTCATTGTAAGATGGATTTGGACACAAAACATTTAGAGCCATTATCACAGGGAATCTTTATTGGGTCATTGTATAATTTTAATTTTATAACCAGAGTACAGATTCAGCCATAGAAATTACATTCTTCCTCAAATAGTTAAAATAGCAATTTGGTATTTGAACTCTTAAACCAGAGTAAATAATATCTTCAAATTTTAGTTTTACCAGAAAAGTTCCAAATATGTTATTCAAATGGTGATTTTTATATTCACCCTCTATAAAGGTACAGTATTAAATTTTTGTTCAGTGAAAGAGATTCTATGGTATAAATATTTCCTATATGGATAAAAGTTCACCTAGGAGACTATTATACCATATAGCTTATATATGTCAGCTACTTTAACCAAGTATTATTAGTAGGAAATAGTAACTTTTTAAAAATAGTAGATTGAAACTATAATTCTAATACAAATACTTACCACTGCTGATAGAAATCTTTTAATAAATACATATCCTTCAGAAATGTGTAGCTATACCCACCACAATTATCAAGCAAAGTTACCAGTCCTTTTTAAGTCTACCACCCCTGGCTTGAAACTGTCCAGCCCTGTTCAAGTAAACCAGAGCTCAGGACAGAAAGCTTTTCAGCCGCATACCGCTTCTTTGTCCTGATCTCTCTGCCCTAGTTATCTGGAATGGGCATTGTTGAAACTCTGGGGTCTATCCTAGCCCTTAAAGTGCTTATCTGGACAAGATCCTGCAGTTCTTTCCTCTGAGTTCTTTCCTGCTGCATTGGCCCCAAGACCCACCCAGCCTCCATCAGACACTGATCAAGGAAGAGAAAAATAGAGCAGGGGATAAAAGGGATATCAGGCATTACTCCACTTAGTCAGCATCCACCCCTCAAAGGGCATTGGAGTAGGACATAGTTTTAAAGTAAGGACTTTTTTTTTTTTTTTGCAATGTTGTATATCTTGCCCCCTTCTGTATGCCTCAAGAAAGCTTAAATGCTGGTAAAGTTATCTCAAAATTTGGTTGTGCAAGTTTAAGACTTGCTTATGAGGTATCTACCTGACACCAGGCATGATAGGCATGGGGCAGCAGAAGAACTTATGAATAGAACAGACTTCATTTTCTAAAAAAGAATTATTGAAGTTGGTTCAGACCCACGGTTCTGGGACTGTTATTGGAAGAAAAACATTGGTCTGAAAACATTTGAGAACATGTATTGCCAGATGATTAGTTTCCTAGAGAAGAATCTCTGTGGGAATTTGAAGGTACCTATCTTGTTGGAAGCAGATTTTCAACCTGATGTCCCACTGGGATGAAGTTGCTGCAAAGTACATTTCAGAATAAATGAAAAAAATATATAATTTCAGAGCAACTGCTTATGACAGACTATTTGAATTTTAGTTTTGGTTTTTGTGTATTTAATAGGAAACAGCTGCCTTGCCCAAATGGCAATTTTGTGCTTAAAAACTTGCATTTTGTTTGGACAGCTCTCTGATCAACTTCCCACAGATTGAATTGTCTTTATATTCTTTCCTGAATTTTCAGAGCAATGGAGGACTGATGGGGACCTTTAGGTGACAGTTTGTGTGTGAGGCCACTTCTGGTTTGTTCTTGCTGAGGTCATGTCACTTTTAAAATGTTGAGCAGGATGTCAGGTTTTCTTGGAAATTCGTTGTTCTCTCCTTGACCTTGTGTAGGATCATTTTATAATCTCTCTATCTCCAAATAGTCATCATTTAAATTGCAACAGCTGCTTCAAAAGCAAAATAAATGATGTACTACCCCTGGAAAATGTCATATATAGACTTAATAAAAGGTTCTATATTTGTCACAAGTCATATATCAATATTTGCTTTTAGTTCTAGTTTTAAATTCCAGTTTTGCATTTTCAGCTATGTGAAGCTCTAGAATGAAAGAAAATATTCACAGGGTAGGTATTAGCAGCCATATGAAATGAGGAGATGGAGCTCTGGTGAAGGAATCAAGGCAAACTTTTAGTTCCTATACGTCCATTAAGAAGATTTTATAAAAGACAGTTATACACACTTTGGACATACCATCAAAAAGGAACTACAGAGCAGTTATTAGCCTCATACTAAGAAGTAATTTTCCCTTGATCATGGAGATGACCTGGTTCAGTGTCTAAGAAGCTGTTACCTTTTACATATTAGATGTTGTCCTTGAGAAAATGTAATGAAATAAAGAAAATAGTCTCCATCAACATAGCCAGTAGTGTTCTTTGAGATGCAGTGGTAATAACCACATAACCATTTTAACCAGCATTGAAAGGATTGGAAAAAAAGAAGCTAGAGATGCAGAAAAGGAGATCATTACGTGACAAAGACAGAATAAAAAAGACAAATTAAATCTTCTCTTTTTTTTTTTCTTATCTCCTTACATTTCTTAACTTCAGGACAAAGACACATACCTATTAAATGTTGGTATGAATATTTTTATAGTTTCTGACTTTTAGAGAAGAAATGGAAAGACTGCATTACCCTAATTATAGAGATTAACATTTCGAATGAATTTTTAAATATCTAGGAAGTGTTAAAAGCCTTTAAATTTAATGCTGCATGATAACATTACTAATAGTACTAATGATTTTTCGTGGTCTGTTTCACATATAATAAAAATGAAGGGTTAATAACCTCCACTGTGTGTTCACTCAGGGTCCCAGTGTCCAGTTTATAAGGATGTTCATTTGAGTGTTCACATCCTGATGGCTCAGTAGTGTTTCTTTTACTCTCTTGGTATCCCATGAAGTCATAGCACTTGGAAGGCAAAGGTCACCTTAGACTATGTAAAGTCTGGTGACCTCATGTGGATTTGGGGCTAGGAGAGGTTAAAAGAGTCTATTGGTCTATTGGTCACCCTGTCACCAGAGTAGAACTCTTATGTGGTTCCTTCTCTACTGCATGGATCACACTTAATCTGGATGAAGTGGCTGGTCCTTTGGGTATTGCCTTGCCACATGACTGTCCTCACACAAACTCATAATCAAATCCAGTTACTATCTTCAGGACCCCAAATAAGTTGATGGCTCTCCTTCCTAGTTTATGTTTTAGAGTACTTAAAACCAAATTGTTGTCCATGGTATTTCCATATATGCCTTTTCTTTTCTAATTTCACAGACAATTTGAAATGGTTATTCCCACTGAAGACTCCGTTATCACAGAAATGACATCAACATTAAGAGACTGGGGAACCATGTGGAAACAACTCTACGTGGTAAGTTCTTTTTTTAGTGTAGCGTTTTTTGGGGCAGAGAGTTTTCTTAAGCAGTATCTGAACATGAATAAACATTGACTGACATTTGAGCACCTGCTGTAAGTCTCTAGGACTTCTCAGGAAACCAGGATATAGATCTTATAAGACATAGCCTTGTAATCTCTGTGTGCACTGAGCATTGGTCTCATACATTATTTTTCAATATCGCAGGATAAAAAAGGTGACTTTTCTGACATCTAACCAAATAGGATGGTTTACATGGATCTACTGTTAGACTTCCTGAATATTTTGAATTCTCAAGGACAAATTAAATTTATTTTTAATACAATTTTAGTGTATTTTAATTCTATAATTCAAGTGTACTATAAATGACAACTTCTTATCCAGAGTCAGTGAGAATATTCTAAATATACTAAGGAAGGGAATGTTTCTTGAACAACAACAACAAAAAAAAAAAAAATCAGTGTTTTAAAGTACATATGATTACATTATTGAGTGCTTGTTATACAACAGATCCCTCTGGAACTACTCCATGTACAGTATTTCATTTATTCCTTATGATTAATCAAGGAAATAATAACTGTGATCATCTCTAGCTTATGGAAGGGAAAAATGAGGCCCAGAGAGTGAAGTACTCCATATTCAGTAGTCCCTTTCTTATCTGCCAGGGATATAATCCCAGACCCCTGTGGAGCTTCAAACTGTATAATACAGAACCCCAAATATATACTATGCTATATTTTTTTCCAAAATAAATATCTATAATATTTATCTATGATAAATATCTGTGATAAAGTTTAATTTTACAAATTAGGCACAGTAAGAGAATAACAACAATAACAAATAAAATTGAACAGTTATAACATACTATAATAAAAGTTATTTAAAATTTATGAATTGTTTGTAGAATTTTGCATTTAATATTTTGAGAACTCAGTCACTTGTGGATAAATGAAACTCTGGGAATTGAAACTGCAGATAAAGGGAACTACTGTCATTGGAAAGTAGCTGAGCTAGTGTTTTGATGTGAACCTGGTGCTATGTATGCAAACTACTATGTATGCTGAAGTCAGAGGGTGATGAAGTTTTGAGGAAGAGTAATGAGATTTCTCCTTGTATTTTCAAAAAAATTTCTAGAACAATTTAATCATTTGAAGGAATGTGTTCAAAATCCAAAGGTGTGCTTATTCTGACAAAATTATTTTAAGTCGCCTGAGAGAAAAATCCAAATTAGTAAGGGACATAAGCACAGAAAGATAGTTTATATTGTCTATTACATTTAAAATGAACAGGGTGTTTCATTGAGAGAAGAATATCTTGAAAAGTCACTAACCAAAATCCTTTGGTCCTGGAGTTTTCTGGCCACACCCTTCTGGAGCTGGTGGCTTTAGAACTCACTGGGAAAATCCACAAGACAAAGCTTACATCTTAGATGAACTGCCAGAGTGTGGTCCTTGTAAACATGAAGTCAAGATAGCTGATGCACAGGGAGGGCTGTGTACCAAGATAGTGCTAAAGAAATGCAAATCTTTATTTTTATTAATTTTTTAAAATTTATGCTGGGAACAATATAAAATCCAGGCATTATTTCATTTGAATTAGCATTTTGTGTGACACATTGTTTGAAAAGTTTGAACCACTGCATCCTAAATACCCAACTTAAGAGAGTTATAAAAATAATGACAGTATAAGTGTTGTCCATTAGTTGAGCTGCAACACCCAGACTTTTCCTTTTATGTAGCTTCTAGTAGGGAACAAAGTTGAATTTCCTTTTGATTCTGTCTTATCTAGCTATTTTTACCTGCTTTTGAGGTTGGAAGCATCTATTTTGGGGACAGATGTGGTAGGTTTGAAAAATCTATGTGTTGTAAACTCTGGAAGTAATCTCTTCTTTTGGTGTCCTGAGTAATGGGAAAGAGAGATAATTATCTAACAGTTTCCCTGGTTACTAAAATGGTAGTGGATTATATGAGGAAAAAATGTAAATTTCAATCCTGAGATATCAGTTTTGGCATTGAGAATGAGGCTAACTTGGCCACTTTGGACCTTTTGGTTCTCTCTTCCTGATGTAAATGTTCTGTGCCTAGGGTTTGGTTCAAGTTTCATTATGCTTGAGTGTATTTTGGATACTGTCCATTTTCTCTTCCAATGATTTCAAAGTACCTGCTTCTTCACTGAAAGGTGTTTGATGAGGGCAGTATTTTTTTGTAAATTGTAAATATTATATAATATATGCCAAAAGCTTAGAATAAAAGCACATGGTAAATGTTTGAGCAGTGCTTGTTGCTCTTCTAAATAATAGTGGTAAAGGCCTGAATTATGTCTTTTAAAATAACACTTAACAAAATATTAGTAATATAGCCACAGAAAGTTTAGGAGAAATACAGGGCTCATCCTCTACTGAGTACTTTGGTTCAGGCCCTGAGGTATTTTACATCTATCTTCCCTGGGGCTCTGCCAGGTAACTTTTATTCTCAAATCTTATCAAAGATGATTTATCCAGAGTCCCACATTGAATGGTAAAGCCTGAATCTAAATCTAGGTCTGCTGCTGTAAAAACCTGTTTGCTACATTTCTGAAATATTGCAGGAATTTTTAGATACTGTTTTATTCCAAATGTTTGATACGTTACCATACTTTTTCATTTAACACTGAATCGAAGCATTTTTATTTCTGAATAGTCTTCATAATTATCCAATTTCACACATCCAATTTTTATGAACTATCATTTTTTGACAAGATGTGCAATCAGATATGTACACTTATTTTTACAGTGGTAGTGAAATCAGGTGGCCAAGCCTGTAGCATGACAATGTCTCTTCCACCCCTTAAAGGGAAAGCTGACCAGCTGGTTTTAATGTTTACAAAGGATACCGCTTTCTTCTCATCTTTACATTATCTTAAATTGAAGTACAGGACGTAACATCACAGAAAAACAAGTCCATCTTACAGAACGATTGTAGACTGCATCTCCAAGTGCAGGCATGTGGCCTTTCAGTGTGACAGTCAGTTCAAGAGGGTGCTGGCTCTCTCCTTTCCTGCATGAGATTTGATTTCTTTTTATACTTCCTCATGGAATTGTTTTACTCAGTGGACTTTTCCTTCCCACTACTGATTTCATCCAATGTTTGATATCCCAGCTTATTCTTTTGTAAGACCTAAACAGAATCTGTCTCTTGAGGTCCACAAAAAAATAATACCTATAAATCAAAGTCCCCATTCATTCTCCTGCAGGGGTTACAAAAGGCAGGCACAGCCCCTGTGGTTGGGCTCTAAAAGCCACGTGGAGGACAGACACTGGGTTGCTAATTATGAGAGTATTGTGTCATAGTACTCTTGCTTGTATGGGAGTGTATCACATGAGCAAAAAGTAATAGAAGACAGGCTCAATAGAGTGCTTTAGGAGTTGAGAGCAAGATTATTTATTTCCCAGAGGATCAGGGATGCATCCTAGAGAATGTTTCCTGTCCTCTGCACATTTGTCTGACCTGCACAGCACATGAAAACTCCTCAAGACACCAAGTATCAATAAGGTATAAAACACTTCACTACTTTTTAAAATTAAAAAAAATGTGTTATCACTCAGTGTTTTACCCATCACGGGAACCTGACATCTCCTACAGCTTGTCGTGTTAGAGGATGTCAGGTAGAAGATAACCTCAGTACCTTCATGCCACTATTTGTGTGACCTTCTAATGATTTTTGTGGAAATTAAAAAAATGCAGCTTCTGGTTAAGGAAGGTGAGAAGTGAATCCTTACATAGATTTACTCTGGGCTGGGTACAGTGGTGCATACCTGTAGTCCCAGTAGCTCAGGAGGCTGAGGGAGGAGAATCACAAGTTCAAAGCCAGCCTTAGCGAAAATGAGGCACTAAGCAATTCAATGAAATCCTGTCTCTAAATAAAATACAAAATAGGGCTGGGAATGTGGCTCAGTAGTCAAGTGCCCTGAGTTGAATCCCCAGTACCCCACCTACCCAAAAAAATTTATTCTGATGTCTGTGAGACAAGAGATCTATATTTTGGTTTTGTTAAAGAAACAGTATTTGTAGAGGGCCTATTATGAACAAAGCCCCCAAACAGTAGCAGTATTAGTAATGGCTAATTATTCAAATGTTATTTATTTGGGGCCAGACATTGTTTTCAGAGTTTTAATATACTAACTCGTTAATCCTGACAACAACTTTTAGGTGGGTAGTATGATACCTGTTAATAGACGAGAAAACAACACAAAGAAGTTAATGAATCACTGAGGGTTTTTTAGCCAATAAATGCTAAAATTAGAAGGTCATTGGGCTCTAAATTGGTGCTCTTTACCATGGCTATGCTGCTATCTTCATGTATGTTACCTGTAATCTATAAAACAATCTTGCATAAAGATAGTACATCTTTCCCTAAAGATGACAAAACTCCATATTCAAAGTTTATGAAACTAGTAAGTGGCAAGACCAGGATTTGAAGTCAGGAGTTTAACCCATCTTTTTTCACTAAGCCACAGAACTTATTGATTTTCATAGGAGGTTATCATGATTCTATGTGATTGTATAAAAAATTTAAAAGCACCACTTTTTAAAAGTAGTAAATACTGAGCAGATAATGACTGTGAAAATTTATCAGTGAATTATCATGAATGAGCCTGAGAGTCCTCTGTGCACCTAACTTCTGAAGTAAGATCTAGCTGGGTGTGATGTCACTTACCTATAATCCCAGTGACTTGGGAGGCTGAGGCAGGAGGATCACAAGTTCAAGGCCAGCCTCAGCAACTTACCAAGGCCCTAAGCAATTTAGTAAGACCCTATCTTAAAACAAAAAAGTGCTGGGGATGTAGATTAGTGATAAAGCACTCCTGGGTTAAATCCCTAGTACAAAAAAAAAGGGTGGGGGGAGATCTAATGAATTGTTAAGGTCATAATATAAGATATAATTGGATTACGATGTTTTCCATTTCATCGACTTTAGTTGTATGCAGCCATAACACTGAGGGGAGAGAAAAGAATGTGAGCAAGAGTTATCAGGAAAGACTGCCTCACAGAAGTGGATGTCGTGCTGAGCCTCGAAGGATAGTAGTGAGTTTGGACAGAGGTAAAGACAGGAGCACATGAAGGTGTGGAGGCATACTGGAAACAGGAGCACTGTGGTTGTGTTGAGGAATAGGAGAATGTTGTGTTCTTGGACAGGAGAGCAGCATTGTGAAACTTGGATGAAAGCAGGTAGAATCTTACTTGCACTTGAGAACAATGAGGGAAATGAGTGTGTTGATGGTGAATCTGTTCAGGATTCAGCAAGCATATAGAGCGTAACCAAGACTCACCCCCTGCCCCTTCCTATTTGGTTACAACTACCAGTTCTCTTCTTTGCATATTTCTTAGAGAAATGAAGGTGATCTATTCCACCGGCTGTGGCACATCATGAATGAAATCCTGGATCTGCGGCGCCAGGTGCTGGTTGGCCATCTTACCCATGACAGGATGAAGGATGTGAAGCGACACATTACTGCCCGCCTTGACTGGGGCAATGAGTGAGTACTGACCATTACAGGGTACTCTCTAGTGGGTGAACACAAAGGAAGTAACGTAGGTGTGAGAAGAAATCACATCGGCTTTGACCTTTTCACAGGCTTTATGAGGACGGTCATTGATGGAGCCAATAGCCACATTCTTTAGGTCTGGTGTCCACACCAAGGCATTGTTTGCTCTCTAGTGTCTTGTGTGGTGTGATAGTATGCATGTATTCATATAAAATGAAATGTTCATATGGGTTAATTAAATATTGCCTCTGACTAAAATGGACCTTATCTTCCAGTAGGCTTTAGGTTTGGCATGTGTACTTGTTTCTTATTGTGCACCTCTCCATATCATGGTGTGGGTTGCCAGTGTAATCTGAAGGGAGACAGTGATGTTAGCAGCTTCTGCTGAAAGGCTTATGCCAGGTGCACCACGGGGACCTTTCATTACCGTTGTGATGGTTCCTATGCATACATGTCAGCTACTTGGAGGAGCTGCTTGGGAGAAGAGTAAAAAGCTGTTTTTGATGGAGATTTACCTTTAAATAAGAATGTGGGGGACTAACTTAAAATAACAATCAAGCACTTAAATAGTAAATCTAATCACTAAAAGCTCTGACCAAAACTGATATAGCACTAAGTATGACTGGCAATATAAGAATTAGAAATGCAAACAAGCCAACCTTGCCTATGATCCTAGGGTTGCATATGGCCCAAGTCTAAGGCACTGAAATGGTTTCATAATATCCTACAAGGCCATAGCCTACCTTTGTTTCTTTTCTCAAGCTCTCATTTACTGTTTGGACTTTCACAGGATCTTAGGGCAACAGAATAAAAAGGAAAGAACAAAAAAAGAGAGAGAAAATGTCAGGACATTTTGAATAGTGGACAAAATGCAAACAACAACAACAAAAAAAAATTGGAAAGTAGAATGTTTCCACTACCCTTAGGAAGTCACTTTATCAGAAGCCAGGTGTGATTCCCACCAAGATGTTAAATACTACAGGAATGACAGATTTGAATCCTGCCACTCACCCAGAGCATGTGTGACATCTTTTTGAACGTGCAGTGCCATTTATCTGTTTACACACAGTGAATAGCATAGCCTTATCGATTTATCTCTAGAACATTCATTTCTCTGAGAATTAAAGCAGGCACTTGCGTGAAGTGGCAACAGGAGTATTGGGCAAGGAACTCTACTATTTTTAAAGACCAAAAGCAAATTCCTGAAACCTTCTGACTTCAATTTTTAGCTGTGAGGGAGTGAGCTGAATGAGAGGGTCCAAGGGCCCTTTCAGTTCCAGAATGATAAGATTCGAACACAGTGCCTCCTGGCAGGCCAACCTTCCCAGTGTTGGTGTTGAGCTTCCCCTCTTGTGGTTTTCAAGGGGTAGTACTGGCAGTGAGAGATGGCTCTAAAGGTTGTTGAAGCCCGACCTATGCTGCCTGAATTCCACGTATTTCTTTATGATTTTGAGAAGCCGTTGAGTTCTCACTGTGTTATAGTTGGCTCTTGGTCATTATGCTGGTCGCCATTTAAAAGGCAAGTTTGTAAATTGGAGGAAAGTTGGATGAAGTTAACTTATCAAAAACAATTTTGTAATATAGAACAGGCAAGAAAGTGATGCTTTTTTGGTTCAGTGATGGAAAATGATGGCAGAAGGAACAGGGAAAGGAAGGAAGGAAAGATCATTAATTATGACTGAATCATGACTTAGTTTTTGACTTACATGAGTTCTAGCTGGTGGTTTGAACATTTGTTGGGCTAATTTATGGTAAATTGGTAAAACACTGATGCATGAAAATGAATGATACATTTATTAAGATCATCTTTAAATTCATGAATTTTCTGAGCTCTTATTCTGTTTTCTTTGAATTTCATCGTCCACTTATTAAAAATAATTTGTAGCACACATATTATGCATTTACCTTGTTACTTTAAGTATAAACTTGTTTTCCTATTGAAGTGCATTGTGGAAAGCAAACGAGGATAATTTTTTTTGCCTATTAAACTATATCAGATTGTCCTGGAAATTATCTTTCAATACATAAATCTCTGGATGAACATAAATAAAGAATATGTCCAATCTCAAGTTGCCTATCAAACTGTTGAAGCGAAGCCCTATGGAGTAGGGAGCCTGGGTGGAGGAGATCATAATCCATCTGGCTCCTAGTGGGGTCAGCAAAATAGTGGTACATGTTTCTGTCTCCTATAGAGGGCTTTGATGTCCTTTGAGATCTGATGTCTCTAAGATTATATGGGAGGGAGTTCCTCCTTTCTTCATATAACACAGAGTAGGATAGTGGCTGCATTGACATTAAGTCTGACCATTTCTCCATGCTTAGATTCTGGCTTCCTGTATCCTGAGGGGTCTGTCTCCATGTTGTCTCCCCCTACCTTGCCTGATTTCTCTGTGTGCATTGTAGAACACTGCCCTGAGTCTATTTTGTGAGCTAAGAAACCTCAAAAAGTGCCTGGATTATCCTAAGGAGGTACCTAGATGTTGATAAGACCAAATAAAAACAAACAAGACTCTTTTTTTTCCCACACAGCTGGGACTCCAGTTAGCCAAGAAAAATTGAAAAATCAAGTTTTATGGGAGAAAGGAACTTACAGAATAATGATTCCAGGCCTGAAAGTTCAGGAAGTTCTGGAGCCCACATCTGGAGCTGATCTTTACTCATTCTGCAGTGATAATCAGATGCCCTTCACATATCTTTTCTCTCTCACATTAAATGGCTAATTCTATCTGAATTTCCAAGTTCAAATTCACAAAGAAGGAATATCATTGACAGCAAATTCTTCTGTTTGGACTGAGTACTTCATACAAGCCTCTCAGAAGCTGCTGGCCAGCCCATGAATTCTTTGTTCTTAGATCAGGTGTCTGCCTGCAGACCAGTCAAGTTTGTATCAGAAGGGGAAATGTTCAGATAACTGCCTTATGTTCCTGCCTCTTCCTGGAGAGAAGGTGGGCAGCAAAGCTTCTCTCACCATGGTTCTTATGTGGTTGTATGCTCTCTTCTCTTTGCTGGATAATCTTTCATCAGCAATGTATTCCTGATATCAGATCCTGTCTTAGTCTAGTATATTTAATATATAGTGATTCTCTCTTTGGAGGGATTGGGGAATGGAGAATAGACCCTATGAAAATCCCTGGTGAGATATGGCAAAGGAGGATATGTTGAAAATAAATCACTGTGCTTGTGATTTGATTTGAAAGTTCAACCAGAAGAATGAGTGTGTCATTTGGGTTTCTTAAAGAATAACTCAAATAAGGGAAATTTAGAAAATGTTTTTAGAGTCTGAAAGTTAGCTTTCTGCTCTCAAGGAAGTGATACTGTTTTAGTTTTAAGGACTAATATCTCTCTGGGTAGCTGGGCAGTATTTGGTCTGCAGCAGGTGGTAAATTAATAAATTTTGCTTATGAAACTTTAATGAGATTTTGAGAAGGGCATGGATTTTTTTTTTTTTTTTTTTTTTAGTATACAAAAGTAAGAAAGCTGTGTTCTGTAATTGGAGGTGCAATGTCACAAATCTCCCGTAGTGGAAAGAATGATAATGTAATAGGGATGCTAAATAAATTATCTTCCAATAAGCATGAGACCTGCAGTGTGGTAATTGAGAGGAGTCTGGTGGACAGAGGGCTTCTTGTCCTTGATCTATAGGGTATTGCAAAGGCATGTTGAAACCAGTAGGATGGTAATGGATGGTTAAGGAGATGAATGGAAGGATGTGACTTTGGCATCAGTGTTGTGCAGTAGGTGCTCTGGGGAGCAGGGTGTTACAAGGTCACTGGAGGGAAACTGGCTTGAACAGGCTTGTACTCACATTCCTCTGTTCAGGCTAAGACAGCCCAAATCAATTACCATGCATGGTCCCTCTGAGACTGGATATAACCTTAGAATACTTCTCAGCATCGCAAACCACACGTTGGTCACAATGACACCTGACCCTGAAGTTTAAACAAACCATTCCACCACTGTAGCCCTAGAACAGTGCTGCCTCAATTTCTGTTCCCTTCGTTTACTGAGTTTCTTCAAAATGTCTTACTCCAGAACTTGTCCTGAATTAATACCAGGCACAAGTGACCTGACTCACCTTAGAAATGTGTTAACTCTATACTTGGTACTACGCCAAATCCTAAACACCAACTTTCCCTGTCCTCAAGTCCAATTTCCAGAAACCAAATTATTCCTAGCTCTAGTTTCCACCCTATTCCAGTATAGAAGGGCTTTTCTGGTGATAGTTTATAGGTATTGAAAGCCCTGAGTGGCAGGAACATTCCACTAAGTGCCAACCCTTGCCTCTTTGATTTGCCTGTCTTTGTTATCCACTTCTTCTCAGGTTAAGCTCAGTGTCCAGCCTTGCAACTTGTCTACCCCAGTTGTAGTAATAAGTCATACAGGGTACAGCTATGAGTGAGAAAAGGATAGTAGGTGATACATCTAAATTTTAAGGTGATAAAGTAAAAGTAATTAAATATATTGCATAAAAGTGACTTTTCTCCAAATGTTTTGCAATTTTTTTTTTTTTCTAGACAACTAGGACTGGACCTGGTGCCTCGGAAAGAGTATGCAATGGTGGATCCAGAGGACATCAGTATTACTGAGCTCTACCGATTGGTAGGTATAAGAAATGTTGACTCACACCACACTGCTGATTTTGTGGTTTCCATGGCTCTTTTTAAACTCTTTTTAAACCTACTTGATTTTGTAAGAACAGGATATTCAGGTTTAATTTGAAGAGAATAAAAGAATGGAGGGCTGAGGTGACCCTGCCCTGAGGATAGTACTAAGACATTTTCCCTTTCTCAGAGTGATGTGATGTTCTCCACTGAGCCCCCAACTCCCAAGCACTAGAAAGTAAATGCGAGGTTTTACATTCTTTTGCAAATCTTTATACATTTTGCCTACTGTAGTGAAGTGGTTACAAGTCACACATTCATACCTGTTGTGTTTCCAGTGTCCCAACTAATGGTATCCAACCATTCATTGTCCATCAGTATATTAACCCGCCTCCCTGTCCCTGTTGTTGTGATACACATTGATTACAGAAAGTGTGTCCTCTTTGGTCTTCACCTGCTGATCTTAAACCTATCCCCAGACCCGTAAGCCTAAGTGCCAAAACCTAGGTTTTCAAAATCTGATCTAATCAGCCATGAATTTAGCCTTATATTTGTAAATACTTGTATAGAATTTACCTAATTTATTGATATTAATTAAGCTCTTTTTAAAACCCTGAATCAGAGTAGGAGGTGCTTGGGAAGAGCTTTCATGGGCCATTACCTTTTACTGTAATATCATTACCATAATATTTCTAGGAGGAGTGCCTGTCCTCCCTCCATTTAGGAAGATCCTGCTTCTTTGAAGGTAGCTTTTCAAGCTTACAGTCTTTTTCTGAAAATAGTGGGATAGTCTAAAACTGGATGGTTATCAATATATGAAAAATATGGGAAAAATCATCAGTAAGTCCATCAGAGTTTGAATCTGACTTGTGAAGTCAGACATAGGTTTATCCGTTTAAGTGTTTTTCTTCATCACCCATATGTTTAGATTATCTATTCTTTGGGTTGTAGTTGGAATACATTCTGGTTTTATAGAGGATCCCTTTACTGTGTGGTGAACTTCTTGTGAGCACTGTTGCATGCTATAGGCCTTTACGGCATCTGTGCTGAGCAGAATGTATGGTGCATGGCAAGAAGATAGTGGTAGTTTAACTCAAATTAAAGTTATCACTTCTTCTTAACCTATATTGCAAATATAATTTCTGTAGTTCACTTGTCAGTCACATCTTCTGATGTGACATCTGATTAGTTAGTTTGTTAAGCCATTGTGTTGTGTATTTTCTTACTTTTAAAAATAATCTTTCTTTCAATTTTAAGTTACTTTAGGTTGTACACAATGTCTTCTGTCCCTGGTCTTATGTTCAATTTAATTTTGTCCAGTGATTTGTACTTAATAAGCAGTCAGTCATTGTTTTGGAGATAATTATGATATGATGAACAGACTATGGATTGTGGCTTCAAATATCTAGATTTGCAGTCTTTATGAGCTCTCTGGTCTTAGACTTGTTATTTCGTCTCTGGGCCTCAGTTTCTTCATATACTAAGTGGAAAAATAATTCTTTTCTTGTTCATTACTGAATTAAAAAAAACATGTAAAATGGTTTTCCTTATATTTGCAAAATTACCTCTATAGGTAATTGGTTTTTATTCTTTTATCTCATCTGCATTAGGGAGGCAGCATGATAAGAATAAGTGATGTAATCTGTACTCAATATTAGGTTAGAGTTGGCTCTTTGGAATGAAGTAAATAATGGAAGCTTAGATACAATAGAAATTTAATTCTCAAAATGTGCAAATCTATAAACAGGAAATTCTGAATTGGTTTGCAGCTTCATGATATGAAAAGAGATACAATAGATGTCATACCATAGATGGCTTCCCGAGGACTCTTCAAAGCACAGTAGAGCTGCAAGAGCCATAGCCATTACATCTGAACTCCAGGCATTCAGAGGACAAAGTTTCCTCTCCGTTGATTCAGTTATGTTCATGAGCCTTCCTGAAAGTTCTGTTTAGCACTGACCTTTACATCTCTGGCAGAGCATAATCACACCCCCAGCTTTAGCTGAGGATGTCAGATATTTGACAAGCAACAATAATGTCTGACACAAACACTTTTCCCCTCTAGTTTTATTTTCTGTATATGCAATTTTGCCTCAGTTCTTTTTACTTAACCTGATACGTGGGTGACAAATTGATTTCACCTCTCTTAACATTGCAGTTTACTGGTGGTGGCTGCCTGGAGTGTAGTGATGATAAAATTCTGGGATCTCATCTAGGCTTTGATTGATTAACCATATCTGCCATTGGTGAGAAAGAAAAGAGGGGATACTTTAGTATTTTATAGCATAGATTCTAGTCCAAAGTCTTTGTTGTACAGATGAGGAGAATAAAACATTATAATTTCACTTGAAACCTTAATTTCTCCTCCATAACATTTTACTGTTTCTTAAAAAATGTAGCATTGCATTTTACCATTTCTAAAGCAAAGACCTATAGCCTGAGAAAAACCCAGTGATTATAAACTTTAGGATTACATGCTGTCTTCTTTAAGGTGTACATTGACTTAGCAATAATCAGTCTCTGCAGTCCTGGTCTTTTTTCTGCACAATATGAAAGTGTCTGTTGACTCACCAAGGAGAATTGGGAGGCACAGTCCTTGCTATTGTCGTTGCTTGTTGTCACTTGGACCAACTACCACAACATGGAGGTAAAATGCCCAACAGAAGATGTTTTACTTCTTTAGGGTCATATTTATAAAACAGTTTTTTTTTCATGTCACTAAATTCATATTGCATCAGGAGGAAAAATTGTCTTGCTTTAGGTTTTTGCTAGCCTGTTAGCAGATCTTTCTCACCTAATTGTGCTCATCTAAGCAGTAAAAGTGCTAAGCCTCACAGTGTTAACATATGTCCACTCAGAAAGTCTTGTCTAGTGCCAAAGGCCAGATCTCAATCCTGCTATAAATAGAGAAGCTAATAAGCTGATTGTCTGTTTTTTTGGCTCGCAGAGTATCTTCATAGGAACCTTTTATGGTTTTATAGGATCATGTTATCTTCTTGCTTAATCCTTAGTGGGTTAGACCAGTGCTTTACAAATGGAAAATTATGCTTCTCAGAGGGAGATTTACATCCCACCTCCCAGTACACTTGACATTGTCTGAAGGCATTTGGGGGTTATCGCACAGAAGTGGAGGTGGAGAGAGGCCAGAGTCCAGGAAAAAACCATGAAACATTCCACAAAACCTAGGATAGCCCCCACAATACATATTCAGCCAAACTATACTCATAAGGTTAAGAATTGTGTGTTTTCACTCATGGAAGCTAGAAAGGAAAAGAGAAAAGAAAGGTGGGGGCTAGGGGTCTCATGAAAATTGAAGGGAGATCAGTAGAACAGAGGAAAGGGGAGGGTAATCAGAAATCATGGGGAATGCTGTTGCCTAAATTATATTGTTGTGTGTATATTCAAATATGTAACAACAGATCCCATCATTATGTACAACTATAATGCACCAATAAAAATATGGAAATAAAGAGATATTTAGCCAAAATTGTTATTAGCACCGAGGTTAAGAAATCCTGATATGGACAATTCATCTAATGATTAATGTATTATATGAAGATTAAAAAGTTCAGTCAGTGAGTAAATCTTTGGGATGAATATATTTTTCTCTTAATTCGAGGTCTAGATAAATTGTAATCACATGTGGAGTAACTGGCACATACATTTTTAACCATAAATTATTTCAAGATGGATTTTTTTGTGTTATAACTACACAATTACTACTCTTTATATTATCACTACTACTTTTTAGTAACTACTTTTGAAATGTGCATATGCCTTGTAAATTTTGTTATTGCAATAATATTTTCACAAAGATATTTTTAGCACTTCCCCAAAGCAGTGAATTATCAAGAGATAAGCAAGTAATCATAACCTACTTAAGCCCAAATCCATCCTAGTCCTAGAAGGGAGTTCCAGGTTGAAGGTTGAAGGGAGGGAGAGGAGAGCTTTCAATGCCAGGGTGTGCCAGACTCGAGGGTTGTGCCACATGTACAAAGGGTGGAATCGGACTAGCATGTATGCAAAAACCAAGGCAGTAGTTGTTCAGAGGATGTGACATTTGTCAGTCTGCTCTGATTTGCATCTCTTTGCATATGATCCTGATCAGTGATTCTCAACCCTCATTGCCCATTAGAGTCACCTGGGGAGCTTTTAAAACTACTACTCTCTGGACCCCCATCCCCTACAAATTCTAATTTAATTGTTCTGGGATAGGACCTCAGTATAAGTACTTTTTAATAACTCTCTTGGTGACTCTAAAGTGCAGCCAAGGTTGAGAACCACTGATCTAGATATATTGGATTCCTTGCATGAGTAAGGGAGCTTATTTTCCCATTGGTTCTTAGTGAATGTTGTGATGGATGCTAGAAACTGTGCTTTTTGTAGTCAAAAAGCAGGCACCTCCTTGAGGTCAGTGCTTTTCTTGCAAGTTTTTTACATCTGGTTCTCTAGGTCTGCCATATCGTAGTCATTTAATCAGAACAGCCTGTGCTATGTTTCCCTTTGAAGTATATGTACGTTGATCTTTTTAAGTAACTTAGCAAGTCAGTTAGCAATTTTAGGGAAAACAGTCTTTGTGAGTTAAAAGAGATGTAGTTTTATGAATATATGATGCTTCTTTTGCCGTAGTAAAAAGAATTTTAAAAGCACAAAGTAGAGAAAATTCATAGAAAACAAGACAGAATTATGGTTTTTTTCCCCTCTAAAGTTAGAATACTCTTTTCCAAATAGCTTTTTTCTAATAATTATGGTCAATGCATACCACAATGCTGAGGCCCACTTTAAAAAAAATGTATTTACTCTTCACTCTCCATTGTTACCAAGAGGTGCCCAGTGTACCTGTTGAGTGGAAAGTGATTACAGGTGCATTTAGTTGATCTCATTTTTCTTTTAACCTTTGCTTTTCAAGTGGTTCAAAAAAAAGTTCAGAGCATGAAAAAAAAAATCTGGTAATTTATGCCAGTATGTGATTTACAGCTGGAAATTATAAAGATGGCATTTTGGCTTGAAAATTGGTGTGTTGTTCATTAATTACTGAACTCTACTTAGAAGCTTTAAAAAGATGGCTAAGGTAAAAATGGGGTTATATTCTTTAACCTCCAACAAAGGTTGTGGCTTAGTTACCATGGAGTTAAAAATCTCTGAGGCTTTTTTTTTTTTTTTTTTTTCATTGTCAAGCGATTCAGAAGAGGTGACTTCATTAGTAGTCTGTGATATGAAAGTGATAAGCCTCCACATGCCCATCCATGTGTTTTTCCTGTGGTTTTCTCCTAAATCATTGCCACTCAAAGTGCGGTTCAAGAGCCAGCTGGACTCTGAACTGTTGAAAACTGGGTCAAGTATAAGACTGGCAAGCAAATAATTAGAAATTTTTTTTCACATTTTGACATTGCCATGGTACTTTTACTGTATTTTATAAAAGTACTGAAGTATCAGCCTCCAAAATATCAAGAAGAAAAGCAACTTGGTTCCTTGCCATACACAGCATGTGGAGTCCTGTCCTAGAGAATTTATTATTTCTGCTCCATCTTTAGCTCTCAGCCTCAGTGTCACTTTTCCAGAAAGCCTTCTTTGACTGCTCAGACTAAGGTCACCCCGCCTGCCCACCTTCCCTGGTAATATAGGCCTTGCCCTTCACTCAATTTCAGTTTTACAGAGGGGTACACAGTTGTGCTGATGTCTGTTTCCCCCAGTGGATATCTCCATGAAGGCATAGATCGTTTCTTTTTTTATTCACCATTGCATTCCCATGGCTTGGCACATATCAGAGATTTAACGGATAAATGTTGAATGAATGATCTTCCCATGTTCTTCTTACCCTTGGGTCCTGTCTTCCCTCAATCCAAGAGCTTCTCAGTTCTGGTCCTGCCTCCAGCTGTGACAAAGATACAAATTCTTTCATTTAGATACCTTGCTGGCTTTCCTAAATCTTTTTCCCTGTAGGTTCTCAGCAAGTTAGAAACATGTTCTTGCTTTAGTGATAGAATATCATTGCCATACACTGTCTCACAAAACTACAACAATTTTGCAATTTAGTGTAATTTATAGAAGAACTTTTAATTTTTAGAAATGAGAAGTCATAGCTACGTTGCTCAGCTACCATCAGTGTGCAATGGTTAGTGAAATATAATATAATCTGTTTTAAAAGTTTGTTCTCACCCTGGGAATTGATAGGGGAGCTGCAGAATCCTTTGAACTTCCTTCTGAATCTCCTCTATGAGTTGATGTGATTTTTAACATTGATTACTTAAGTCTTAAAGCAAAATTCCCTGAGCTATAATATAAACTTCATAGTTTCTCATTTTAGAAATTGGCAGAAATTTGAAATTTAAATTAGAACTGAATCCTAAAATTAAAAAAAAAAAAAAGAAAATTTAGCCTGAAACATCACTACCATACCATAATTAATTAGTTTGTTGAGTGCCACTATTTTTATTGGTCCATTCTAATCTGGTTTTTTGCTGGGGTGGATGTTGTCATTCAGATGGAACATCGACATCGGAAGAAGGACACCCCAGTGCAGGCCAGCAGTCACCACCTCTTTGTCCAGATGAAGAGCCTCATGTGTTCCAACCTGGGAGAGGAGCTGGAGGTCATCTTCTCCCTCTTTGACAGTAAAGAAAATCGACCAATCAGGTAACTACATATGGAGATACTATCTATGAAGATAGTGTTAGAAAGGTAGAAATTTGTGATTGGCACATTTTTAGTTCCATGGCTTCTGTACACTTTTACTCTGCCAGTCTCGATTTTTTCATCTGTGGAACTCTATACAGGTTGTAGAATTGTAATAATTGACATCAAATGGAAGCATGGCCTTGGTTTCAAGTCTGTTATTTGTTTTGTTTGTTTTGCATTGGAAATACAAGGAAGGAAGTTTCTTTACAGTATGAAATTGGTTTGCTTATCAAGGTCAGCACATTTTTTTCTTTCAGTTTTCTGTAAACAATTATATTATTCTTATCCTGTTTGGATCAGTTGATATCAAGAGATAGCTAAATACTCTTAAATCTTTTCTGTAAAGTTTCAGAATTTTAAAATGTTGATGAGTTTTCACACTTTTTTCTCAGTTATCTGAGTCTTACCTGTTGTAGTGCTCCTTTGGAAAGTGTTAATTTTAACCTTTTTTTTTTTTTTTTTTTTTTTTTTGTGGTGTTAGAGATCGAACCTAGGGCCTTGTGCATACTGAACAAATGTTCAACCACTGAGGTACATCACCATTGCAAGTTTTTAAGTTTTAGAAAAAAAATCATAGCAAAGCATATAGCACACCATCTTTTAAGTTAAATCAAGAATTAAAATTAAGTCACTCAAAGAGTTAAGTCACACAGAGTTATCTTCATTGTACCATGCTTTAAAAATTACTTATGAAAATAGTACTAGTAACTTTAGAATTCTGAGCCACACACATTGTTTCATAAACATAAAATAATCGTGGAATATTTTTTCTCGTAAAATTGATTTTTTATTCTAGGAGTATATATCAGGGTTTTTAAAATACATTTATAGTCATAAAATCTTTGGTGAGTTAATTTCTGTTGGACATTTTTTACTGGTAAGTGTACATTTTATTTCATGAAAGTGGATAGTGTCCGTGGAATTTAGAAGGTAGTGTTTTTGTTCGGTAAGGACAGAATTTATGAGGTGTGGAAATAACAATGGCAATACCACTTGAAAATCTACCTTATACACTGCTGGAGGAAATGAATCAGAGTGTTAGAAGACCTTTCTCCCTTCACAAATCAGCACATTAAAAAGGGAAGTTAAGGGCTTGAAAGACTGATCCAAGTTATAGTTCAGCACTTTTTAAAAAATATGTGACAGATTATTTGGAGATAAATCATCTCTGCTGAAGTGTATATGGTTTATGGGTAGAATTTGACAAAATCTTTGTAACATTGTTTGCATATAATATGGTTTCTTTAATATATTTAACAAACTGTACAAACTTTAAAAGGAACAATGATGGCACTCTTGCTCATTCATTCCTTGAAGCGGAAGTCTTTGAGAAGCATAAATTCTCTTTTGCCACTAATGTTCTAATTGCATTAATGTCAGATTATATTAATTTAGGGTTACGATTAACTTCTTCCTGAGTTTTGTCTGGTTATAGACATTTTCAAGTTTTCTAAAACATTCTATATAGTCATTGATTTCCAGAGCTCTCCTTTTTACTTGGTGACAGTAGGAAAATAACTCCCAAAATATTGTCTTTGTAGTCCCCAAGTTCAGACCAGGAGTTGGCCCCTTTTCCTGGTCTGTAATGTGCTTGGTCTTTGGTGCTACCCTGCCTCCTTCCTCTCCTCCCCTGTCTCTAATATCCCACCTGGCCTGTGAAGACCCCAGGAGAAATGAAGCCTAAGGTCCTCTTTGCCTCTGCTCATCGAGTTGGGTCACCTGTGGCTCTCACCTCTTAAACTCACAATCACTGTACAGGTGTTTGGCAAAAGAATGAATCAGAATCAAAACATAAGCTTAATCTGTATTTGAAACCATCTCCAGTTTAGCTTATCCACATTTCTAAGGCCTCTGACAGCACACTGATTGTTATCTCTCAGGCTGAGTTCCAAATCTTGTCAGGAGTAAGTTTGATTCCAACTGCCAACCACACAGGGCATAGTTCCCTTGTGAAGAGGTACAGGGTGCACAGTCGCAAGACAGAGCTTGAGTCCTGTCCCTGGAGTTGATGGCACCTCCATAGTCCTGACCTCTTTATGCACCCCTACCTTTCCCTTCATCCTAGAACTGATTAGGATCCTTGCGTCCTTCAGTGTGCCCAGCAGAGATAATGAATATAAAATGTCTGCATCATCTCAGAAGAAAGTGTTATACATGTAAGATATGATTTTAGGGTACTGTTAGATTTCTTCTTATGTGGGTATTTTTAAATCATTATGTCTTTCTCTTTTCAATTTTTTTATTTTAGAATTACACATTAAAAAGGTAGGACAGTATGAGACATGCTGATATATCTACCACCAGCTTCAACAGTTATCAGCTCAGGGCTGTTCTTAACTATATCCCTGTCCAAGCCTCCTCTTTGCCCCCAGATGATTTTGAGGCAAATTCCTAACCCTCTTACTATTTTTAAATATAAGTATTTCAGGGTATATCTCTAAAAAAGGGAACTCTGAAAGAAATTGCTGCCTAAAAACTTAATATTTATCTTGATATCATCAAATATATGATTCCTGTCAGTATTTATATTTCCCCTGTTGACTCATAAATATTGTTTACAAATTATTCAAATCAAGAACTAAATCAGATCCATATATTGCAACTGGTTGATTAAATCTTTTTTTTTATTTTAAATAAAATAAATCTTATAAGTCACATTTTCCTTATTGCTTCCCTCTCCCGCTCCCTCGTAAATTCCTTGTATTTTATTTGTTGAAGAAATGGGAGTCATTTGATTTCTTGTTTTCTGATAGTTCAGAATCTAATTCCAAACAATGAAAACAGTGGACAAAAAAAAAATGGTATAGTTAAATGAATGCTTCTGTTGTTATATACTGTCATTATTGTTACAGTTTACAAAAATAAAATGCAATCTAAGTGAGATCTTTTTGGCATTGCCCTGACCGTTAATCACAGGAGGTTACCTTATCTAAGTACAGATGGAGGGACCAACATTTGCAAGACCTGTAGAGGAGGGAGAAGGAAAGGAGGATGTTTATTTCTCTTATGAGGCAGACAACTAGTTAAGACTTTGGTTTTTTAAACCTCCCTCCTTTAAGAAGCAAACAGCCATCTGTCCAACATTGTTTTAAGTGCTCTAAATATACTGTTATAAGCATCAGTTTTAAAGGTGAGGAAACTAATGCATAGAGTGATTAGGTAATGTGCCTAATGTTCTGTAAGTGGCAAGAGGTAAAACAGAGCCACAAATCTTGTAGTCTGGTCCCAGAGCCCTGTCATCTTAACCTCTACATTGTAGGCCTCTTCAGAATTACTCCTTAAATGCTTTAGTGTTTGTCTGAAATTTTCCATAGTTGGACAGGATTTTATTGACCAGAATGAGAGTCATAGTCTTAATAAGAAATTATTATAAACTAATGATAATGGTAATACTGGAATCAGTATAGGAATAGTCCATGCTCTAGAAATTGGTTCTTAAAATTGAGTCCTCAACATATTTCAAGAAAAGCAAAGTAGGGCTGGAGGTGTAGCTCAGCCATATAGTACTTGCCTGGCATGCTTAAGGCCCTAGGTTGGATCCTCAATACCACAGATAATAAACAAACAAACAAGAAAGAAAAGTAGCATCAGCTCTTGCTACCCAACTATGATAAAAATCTTAGATTCCATACTTTCAAGTGTCAAATATACAAAAGGAGAAATGTGTAAAAACCACAAAATTGTGAAGCATATAATATCTCCTCAGGTACCAGGAAAATGGAACAAATATAGATAGATAGATAGATAGATAGATAGATAGATAGATAGATAGATAGATAGATAGATGAAATTAAATAAACAACAACCCTTAAATCATCATAAATGCCAGGCCATATTTGGAAAATTGGTGCTAATTTTATCTTCAAACAGTTACTGGCACTGCCTGAAGTTGGCCTAGATTGTTAGGCCGCTGCTGCATGGTATGGATACCTTTTGTACGAAGTATGAGTAAAGTCAGGTACATTCTCACAGCATCCTGCTGGCACATGCCTGCTGCAGACCTCTTTTCCACTTTCCTTCCCCCAGCTGTTTGTGTAGCATCACCAGCTCAGAAGGCCCAGGATGAAGGTCCCATAAGATAGGGGCTTTTGGAAATAGACTAGAGTTTGGAGACGGAGAGATTAGCCATGGGCCAGAATAGGCCAGTTATTCGATGATCATTAAAAATAACACACTTCTGGGGCTGAGGATATAGCTCAGTTGGTAGAGTGCTTGCCTTGCATGTGTAAAGCCCAGGGTTCAAACCCCAGCACCACCACCACCAAATACAACGACAAAAAAAATTTCTGTTTATTTGAGCTTTGTACCATCAGGGCTCAATTTCTTTCTATAAAAGTTAATTGTTAGTTAAAAAAATTAGTTTTCCAGAATGAAGTTTCACATGAGTAAAATGTTTCTAGTGAGTATTTATCTGGTCAAACATTTGATTTCACCAGTCTGCAAGAATATAGCCAGGAAAGGCAGGGAAACAGTTCTCTGTAATTTTATTTTAGACATTTTATAGACTTTGTATAATGTTTCTTATGTGCCAGGCACTGTTCTACGCTCTTTTAAGAATATTAATTTTTTTTAGCTGGTGTAAAATACCTTATAAGGTAGGCAGGTACTACAAATATATCCATTTTTATAGCTTGGAAGACTGAGGCACAAAGATTAATACCTTGCTAAAAGTCCTACAGTTGGCATGTGGTGGGGCTGATATTTTAACAGGGAAATCTGTGCAGGAATAAATATTCTTAATCTCTTCACTCATCTCATTATCTATAATATTTAGAATATGCTACAAATTATAAAATTATAATTTGTTTTTGCTTAGCCAATTTTTACTCACCATTGTGTAGTAAGAGATTTGTGGAGAGTTTGTTGTTTTGTCTTTTAAGAAACTAGAGTAGTTGAACTTGAACTCTTTAAGAACTGACAGAAAGAATCCAGTGATGAGGAAGAGATCACATTCAGGAAGAGGTGAAATCACGGATGGTCAAGGTCCCTTAGGAGAGGGGCTTCAGGAAACAGACTTGAATTTGCAGATGGGAGGATTAGCCATGGACCAGAGAAAGGAAGAAAGGGAAAGGTGTGCTGTGTCTTAACTGAGCTATTGGACTGGGAACATGCATTTTTCATTATACAGAGAAAGTGAACAACTTGGGATTATATTTTACAATATCTCCTTTAGGTTGTATTTAAAATTGGCTCTTAGAATGCATGGCAATAGAAATTGCCATAGTGTTTATGCTATCCATAGATTATGGAGCTATGGATCTGTATATTAATGCTTATCTTTCTTTGACATGGCAATTAATAGACAACTGACTGTAAATTATATGGGCCAGTGAAAATGACATAGTTCACTGGTTGACTAACTCCCCTAGAACGTTCATTACTTTATTTATTGATGTATTCTAAGGCTTCATTAATTAAAATTGTACATTTGTCTTGGGAACTAATTCATTATTTTATTTCATTCTCATCTGAGACCATATTTAACAGGACCTGAGTGCCACCAATTGGCATTCACCTTACTATAGGGCTACTCATGCATATGAGCTGCTGGCATGGGCTTTTATTTGAGAAATTAGCAGCAAGATAGTACTTCTGGAAAAAGCCTTATCCTTGTAATTAATTATAGATGAAGTTAACTTTCTGTTGATACCTTATTAACATACTTTCCTGCAGTTAGGTATATTTTCTATCATTATTCAGTTAAATTCTCATTTTCCTGGAAATGCATTTCTATATAAATTTATATTGCCTAAAATTACATTTTATTCAGTATATCATAACAATTCTATTATTTAAAGAAAAGATAAACAGTAATACAATTGGTGAGAATACAGATTTTTTAATATGGACTCATATGTGAATTTCTCTCCATCTGGAAGATACTTATCTTCCTGCATTTTGAAACCATTTTATAGTATGTACGTGGCCACCCTCTGAAATTATATCACCTGGGTTGAAATCCTGACTGTGCCATTTAGTAACTATATCATCTTGGGCAAGTTAACTCATGTATATTGTGGCTGTTAACTCATCTGCTAAGTGAGGATAATAGTAGTACATTCCCCCTAGGATTACTTTAGCACTAAACTCTGAGTGTGATGCTTCCACACCTGGTAATTAGTTAGTAAATCTTAGCTATAGTGATGAAGATTTTAAAAAACCAGAACAGGAGGTATACTTTAACATAACTAGAAATATGTGATGGTTGCCCTTGAATTCTTAAAGAAATCATGTCTTCAAGGAATTGTTGATTTTTTAATGTAAGATATTACAGTAATGTAAAATTTAGAGAGCCCTCCTAGTAACTAGTAAAATGGAATATTAGGTGGGAGACTACTTTATTGATGTAGTCTAGTCCCATAGATGATCCCAATTCCATTCTGTCTAGAAAACATACCTGCATCCAAGTGAACCCACAATGATTACCTTTGATAACATATTTGAAAGAACTTAAAAGGAGTGTTTTTCTATCTAGGCGCAGTGGCGCACACCTGTAATCCCAGTAACACAGGAGGCTGAGGCAAAAGGATTGCAAGTTCAAAGTCCACCTAAACAACTTAGCAAGACCCTGTCTCAAAATAGAAAATGAAAACAAAATAGGCTGGAGTTGTAGCTCCATGGTAAAGTGCCTCTTTCTTACTGGTATAGGAAGGTCAGTATTGCCTTTAAAGCAAAAACTTTAACTTACAGATAAGAGCAAAATCAGAGCTCTAAATCAGTATAAGTTCATCCTCCAAAGGTGATTCTGCAATCTGTATATGGGGTAAAAATGGGAGCTCATAACCCACTTGAATCAAATTGTGAAATATGATATATCAAGAACTATGTAATGTTTTGAACAGCCAACAATAAAAAAAAAAAAAAAAGAAAATTACAGTTAGAAGAATGTTGTTACCTCTTCCCATTCATTTGTTTATTCACTCATTACACAAGTGCATAGGATTAACTGTCCTGTGCTCACAATGCAAGGCCCAGCTGGAGATCCAACGGTGACTCTCAGAGCAAGTGCCAGGAATCTACTTTAAAAAAGATGAAGGATGCTTCTTTGATTAATGTGGGAGGTGGGTCAGGGAAATAGGCATAAAATATTGAGATGGAATAGAGGTGCTTTATGTTTGTTGCCTTACTCTTTTGTGAGTAAAATTCAAAACAAGATTGGCTGCCATCAGACAGCAAAGGACTGGAAATGAGTTGCAGGAGGAAGGTAGGCATACTGAGAGCAAGGGTGTGATAGGGATCCAGCACTCCCACTACTGGGTGTGGACTCAAAGGAAAAGAAATCAAAGAGACATCTGCTCTGCTGTGTTCATTGCAGCACTATCAAAATAACCAAGAGGTGAAAACTACCTAAGAGTCAACCACTAAGTGAATAAAGAAAAGGTGATCTATACATATACAGTGGAGTGCTTATTCAGCCTTAAGCAGAAAATCATGTCTTTGGCCCAATATGGATGAACCTAAAGGACAGTATCAGTGAATAAGCCAAACACAGAAAGAAAAATATCAAATTATCTGACTTATATGTGGAGTATAAAAGAATCAAACTATAAAATATAGAGAGTAGAATAGTTATCACCATAGAATTGGTGGGGGCTTGGGGAGATGTTGGTTAAAGGACATAGAACTTGTTAGATAGGAGAAATAAGTTCAAGAGATCTATTGTATAATAAGGTGACTATAATTAATAGCAACGTATTCTTGAAAACTGCTGAGAGTGTAGGTTTTAAGTGTTCTCACCATGGGGTGGGAAAGTATTTGAGGTAATGCATATGTTAATTAGTTTGATTTAGGCATTCCATAATATGTACATATTTTAAAATATCATGTTGTATAATATAAATACATACAATTTGTTCTTTTGTATTAGGAATTGAACCCAGGGATTCTTTCCCGCTGAGCTACATTCCCAGACCTTTTTATTTTATTTTATTTTTTAATTTTGAGATAAGATCTTGCTAAATTGCTGAAGCTAGCCTCAAATTTGTAATCCTCCTCCAGTGTAGGAGTGTACCACCATGCCCAGCTACAATTTTTGTCAATTCAAAATAAATAAATAAAATGTTAAAAATAATACTCCAATGTTAAAAAAAAAAAATTAAGAAAGAATGTGATAGTGAGTTTGTGATGAGTAACAGAATCCCTAGGTGCATTGAGTGTGCACCATTAAGAGATCTCTGAAATCTGTAGGGAACCTGGCTTCCAAGTTAGCTTTTCTAGGAGTGTTCAGGCAGTGCGGATCAGAAGCAGGAGGTAGGGCTGATTATTGAAACACCACGTGTCCAAAAGAATGAGAAAACTGGGAATCCCGTGATATGTTGAAGAGAATCTAAGAAATTACATTTGTAGCTTCTAGTAGTTCTCTTTGGGGGCTGACAAGATCTAAGAGCCTTTTCATTTTTAAAAGAAAATGAAAGAACTGTACTTTTGAAAAGACTCAGTTCCTGGGGAAATTTTTCAAGAGCATACAGAAGGGAGCTGTTAAGGAAACTAGTTATTTGGCAGAGAGTAGGAAAAAAAAAAAGGCTAATATTTTTGTGTTTACATGTTAGTACATAAGACAGTCAAGAGAGCAGATAAGGTTTTTTGAATTCTCTGTGTGCTGCACTTGTGTTTCTTGGTTCATACATCATTTACAGCTCACCATGGCATGATCATACAAGTTTAGCATCTATTTTTTTATATAAATTAGGAACATATATTATTTTGAACATTGAAAGATTGTATGCATGGTTTCCTTTTTCTAGTTTCATTTTATAAAACTAAAATTGTAAGCTCTCCAAAGCAAAGCAACAATGTAGGGGAAAAGTTCAACTGGCCAGACATTCAAGGAGCACAGCCCCAAGAGCAAAAATAGATGGAGAAGGCATTCAGAGACCTCCTTGAATCGTGGCAGTATCAGCCACCCATACTGCCCAGAGTGTTTCCTGCTGTGTCTAGACATGCTGGCACAGATCTCACTGGGGGTGTCTGCCTGTCAGCGACCCGTGGCGCCCTTCCCTTGGGCCTCTTGTTGAAAGGCACTGCTGCTCCCCACCCTCCCGCTTCTCCATCATTTGATTGTTCTGGCAGGTGCATGAAAATTGGGATTGTTGTCACTTCAGAGTTAATCATATTTGTGCTTTACTCCCCCTTTGGTCACACTTCTGTGTCCCATAAAAACAAACAAACAAATAATTGCTTTAGAGACTTAGTGATGTCCTTAATGGGAGAGATTTTAAAGAAATCAGCCAGGAGGTGAATCTAAATGAAAACAAAATAGCCAAGAAACACTTTTATTCGTACTGAGAACACTCAGGGCTCGTTTATTTTTTTATGTTGCATTTTAAGAGCCATACAATTCCAATTATTTTTGAAATTGTGAATCACATTATTATAATAGGTGGCTAGAAATTCAAAATTGCAGAAAACCAAAAAGCCTTACAAATTGGCCTTCTCTTTCTCTTGACTTCTAAGCAATTATTTGGGTGACTTGTCCCTTTTTACCTTAACATGGAAGTATCTTAGAAGGTTACCGGAAGGGCATTTTCTTCCTATCTGTGTGTTTTAAAATATGGCCTGATTAGTGTTCTTTTTGCTAGGATTCTGTTTCTTCTTCTACCCTGTGATTATTGCTTAGAGGGAATTCAGTATATTAAGTTTTCCTAAGTTCCCTGAGGGATAAACTGTCATTACACAAAGAAACCACTTGGCAAGGACTTCTTTGGTATTCTGTGCCATTTATGTTGCAGGATGATTCAACATCAACAAAGAAATTATTAATGATGCGGCTGTATCTTCTCATCATCTTTGTGTTCTCAGCACCTTGCAGAGTGGCTGACACATGGGGTTGATGCAGTTAAAGGAAGCTTTCAAGTCTTGCATTGCTGTTGAGGGGAAGCATTAAGAGTTGATGCCATTAGCGTCTTAATCTTCGCTATCATCCTTCCACTCCAGGGGGGATATGCTTCTTAATAAGCGATAGAATTCAAGGTGTTGAGTGCATCAGAAACATTATAGAGTTGTTTCATGTTACACTATGTTAATCAGAACTCTGCTCTCAGACCTGTCTCTAGGGAACCATCATTTACAAACACTGTCATGCTAAAAAGTACATAAAAATTGTCAGATAAATGCATAGCATCTTTTCCATCTCATTTCCATTTAGAAATTTTGAACTACAAGTTGAACAGAGGCTACAGCTCCTTCTTCTTCTTCTTCTTCTCCTTTCTCCTTCTCCTTCTTCTCCAGTTAAACATAAGTTCACAGTATTCCTGTGGAATTATTGAGGTCAGTTCTTCATTCATTTATTTAGCAAGCAATTGTTTCTCTCCTCTTCCAGGCCACTCATTTGGGGGTGCTCATCATTGAATAAAATGAGAAAAGTTAGTCCTGCCTCACAAATCTTATATTCTACTTATGTTCAAATGTTGAGAAACATTTTTAAGGCCAGAATTTCTATAACTTTCTTTTCTAAAGTATCCAACATACAAATTTTATTTTATAAAAGTAATTCCAATGTCTAAAACAATGATTAACCTTTTCAGTGGCTAGGTTAAGTTCAGTATAAGGTTCCTTTTTAAACTTATGTAAATTGCAGACCTCAGCAGATATTAGTGTACCTGTTCTTATGCATATTAACATTTGTCTATCAGTACAGAGGCTTTGTAGCTTTCTGATTAAGAAAGCTTCTGACTTTCAAAAAGCCTATGACATGTGGCATCTAATCAATAAATGCCATTTAATGATGATTTAGTTTCATTTTAAAAAATTATAATGAATATGAAGAATCTTACAGGTAAGCTGCTGAAAGGGAAATTTGATTCTGACTTATTTTTATTAAAAAAAGAACATCCTTTTGAGATAATAAATGCATGGAAGATTTATTACACTTATTGTTTTTGTAGGACTTGAATTGCATGGATTTTTATTACCTATTCTGTTTTCATGAAGGCTTCTTTGCCTTAAAAAAATTGCATACTTCAACCCAAAGAAATTATGAAGAGCTTGGGTGTACTTTACTTTCAACATTCTTTATTACACATTCGTTCCTAACAAAGAGGCATTGTTAGAAAAGTCAGAATAATTGCTGAATATAGATCAGAGTGATTGCTTCCTCATAAAGTGTCAGAGATACAATGTTTACAGTGATCAAATTATGTAAATTCCCAGAAGAATAAATATGAGACTTTCTGCCTACCCCTTCTTATTTCACAGTCTCTGTTTCTGTTGACCTAGATACTATCACACCTACTTCTGGTTCCTTCTCTGAGAAACTTGTTTTCCAGTTAAACTCTTCTGGAGAGAAATGCAAGCAAATATTTTCCTAAATCATTTAGTTATAAAATATTATTCTTTCTAAGGATTTTACTCAAAGTGAACTTTGAGATTTCTAGGGTCCCATGTCTTCTGAATCTAGATTCATTGTTGCCTTTCCTAAATCAACATGTAATCAAGATTATTTCTTTAATGTTTCAATCATTAAGTCTGGAAACTGTAACATGAAACAGCAGATGTGAAAATCATTTATTTATAATTTTATGGAGTTTTGCATGCCTTTTATCATTGAGTCTTAACTTCCTAAACACAAAATTCTTTGAATGTCTTTATCATCTGAAATGAAAAATAGCACAGAGTGGTTAATAATCACCCTGTGTAGTAAGAAAGAAAAGGGCTTGATATTGAAAGTTGGCAATGAACTTGACTGTAGCTTAGACATTTATCTCCTCTTGTATCACTCAGCAGAAGTCAAGTCTTTTGCTGTTCCAACAAAGCTATCCCATTATTAGGTGCTTAGTTCTTCCACACTCATTCATTTGTGAAGCTGGGCTTGGATGTTAATCTTTAAAAAAGAAAGCGCATCTCTTTCCTCCTTAAATAAATGACTGTGGAAACATTGGCACTCAGGGTCTTCCTCTTTCCATTTCCCTTTAGTCAAAGAGTTCATGGCCCTAATGTTGCTTTAGTTTTAAAATTAGAAAGCATATTAATAGCCTCTAGAAAGACTTGCTTGAGATGTTGCTTTCATTTATTGCCAAGGAAAAACTCTGTCATTTATGTTGGTCATGTGATTGGGAGAAAGACGGGGAAAAGTCTTTGACCCTAAGGTACCTGGGTTTTGTTGCCTGTTTTCTGATATATATATATATATATGCTTCTCAGGAGAATGTTCTGGTAACTGGGTTAGGAGTCCTTGGATAAGGACACCAGTCCAGTTTGCTACTGCTCATTCTCTTTGCATATAACATCCTTTTATCCTTCATCCATAGTGAGCACTAAAGCCCATGTGGCCACCCAGGGTTGCCAGCCCACCCTCCACCCACTTCTCATGGTGTCCTGCCTGATCTAAGTATCATCAGTTTCTGGGGATGTTCCTTTAACAGTTCATTGTATAGCTTAGATTTTTCTATTTCAAGTTGTCTTTTGCTACTTGTGCTAGGAAAGAACACAATTACAGCTCTCTTCACACTGTTGGGGAGGAAAGGTAATTTTTTTTTTTTTACAACCTATATATCTTCTTAGTTGGAACTAGCCCCTGTAACAAAAAAGAAAGATTCACAAAAGAAAACCAGAGTTTATTGGCATGTGCATTTTGTGTATACATAGAAGACACCCAGGGAATGAGTAATTCTGAAATAGGTGGCTATGAATTTCAGCTAACATAGCATCTTCAATAAAGATCAGTATACTGATAGAGAAAGGACAAGATAAAGTCTCTTACCTTAGGTACATGTATGACTGCAGGAATGGTGTGACTCTACATCATGTACAACCAGAGAAATGAAAAGTTGTGTTCCATTTGTATACAATGAACCAAAGTGCTTTCTGCTATCATGTATAACTCATTATAACAATTAAAAAAAAAAGATAAAGTCTCTAAGAGCAGCAGCTTGTGGGAAGGCAAATAAATGCAAAGAATAGTTAGCAAAAGTTGTTAATGTAGATACCCATTGTGCCATCTCCAGGCCCGTAAGGGTCTAAAATTGTCTTCATTGGTGAACATGGTTCCTCCTGGTAGAAGTGGGAGGCTGGATATTGCATACATCTGTCTCCTCCTTCTAGGCAAATAGAGGGAGAGCAGAGAGATTTCCCAAATCTGCTTCTTCTTAATTGCTCAACAATCCTTATGCCAGGGAGACATGTTTTGGGGTAGCATATTTTGGTCTCTTACAACAGATTGTTGGGAGCATCTTGCTCTGTTAGTCAATCAGAAAGCATTTGAGAAAATGTAGGAGAGCCAGGAAATAAAAGCCATTGAGTTCATGCATACCCTGTTGCCTTCTAGATAAACTCTAGAATTCACACTGTCCAGCCATCTTCTTACCTCTTCCCATCTTATTGTCCATCTTATTGCTCTCATTGTTTCTTCCTTGGTTTCTAGTGTGTCTTCTCTCTCACTTTCTCAGTATAGAAGAGGTATTGGTTGTTATTCTTACATACAGCATAATTAATTTAAGATAATTGGCTTTGATTTTTCAAAGTTACTACATGGATATTTTGTTGCAAAATTGATTTGTATGAGTAAAAAATATGACAGTTCAGTTTTTCCTCCAATTGATCATTTTAATGTTTTCTCCCTTTTGCTATTATTGCTTTTGGAGATCATAAATCTATTCCAATGATTTAATTTTTTTAAAAAAATATTTTTTTAGTTGTAGTTGAACACAATGTCTTTATTTATTTTTATGTGGTGCTGAGGATTGAACCCAGTGCCTCACACATGCGAGGCAGGCGCTCTACCACTGAGCTACAACCCCAGCCCCTCCAATGATTTAACTTTTAAAAATTATTTTAGAAACTGTCTTTGTCATTTTTGTAGCTTCATATCTTTCATACCACATGGTTCAACCCACGTTATTACCTAGTCGTATATTTTGGATAAAGTACATGTTGTGTAACTTTTACACACATTAAATCACTAGACAGCTTTTCTTCTTAAGTGAGTTGTAGAAATAAACATGAATCCATATACAGAGGTACAAAAAATTTTATATGAAATATAAAATTTTAAAATCTTTAGAATATATAAATATATTTCGATTGAAATACCAAAATCTCTGACATTGGCCTTTAGTATCTTTTAGTTGCATTATCTTCTGAAGGCAACAGATTATAGTAGGACACCCCATGGGGGCACTTGATGTTATTATGCAGAAGGTTGCAAGAACCTTCCCAGATCTGTCTGGCCTGGGGTCCTTTGGGACCCTAGGTAAAGCTTTTGCAACAGAAGGGTGCCTGCTTCTGAGGGGTTGAGATGTGCTGAGAAACAGAGGAGAAGCCATTGGAGTCCTCAGATCCTCACCTTGCTTCCTATAGTATATGTAACGTGGCTAAAACCATTTCTACCAAATTGTGCTATTTGAAACACACTCTTCATTATTAGAGGTCTCTTTCAGGACATCAGAATTTCAGTGGTTTGGTTGTACAGGCATAAACTTCATAAACACAGTCATGTTGTGGCTTATTTTTTTTTTCTTTTGGCTTCATGCATTTGTAATTATTTTTTAACTTTTATGGAGAATATTTTATGTGACATAGTCAGTATTGCTCTTTTTCTGTTTCTGAAGTGCTGTTCTTTCAAAGACAGGATTGCATGTTGTTCAGAGCCAAGACACTCGAGCTGGACTCTGGATATTAGTATCCTGCCTCCATCCTTGCTTGGCCATACAACTTTGGCCAACTTACCTGTTATCTGAAACCCAGCTTTCTCATTTGTCAGGCAAGCAGCTTGATAGGTTCTACCCCATTAGGGTAGTTGTGGGAATTAAATGAGAAGATCCACATGAAGCCAAAGTTATAGGGTCTGGCACCAGAAGGTACATATTTGCTTTTATTATTTTTCTCTAGGAGCTATGCTGGGGACACTTATTTCTATTCTTATTACATTATCTTGGTTTTCTTAAATCCTTGTCAGAAGAAGGTAGGTTATAAATAATAATTATGATTTGTTAGTCTTTATTTCCAAGGAAAGAATTATTGTTGATTTATAGTATCATGATGTATAATGAAACACACACTGAACTCAGGTGGACACTAAATTGCTTCCTGTAGTGAAATTTACTCTAGAAGAACATGAGGCAGTATATGAAGCCAATAATGATCTTTTCTGTACTGATAATATCAATTCTCTTTTCTCAGGTTTTCTACAAGTATTCAATTTCCTTAATCTTTAAGAAGAGGGAGGCATTAGAAAACCTTAGTCACTGCAGATTTATTCATTATTATATGTTTAATATAATGAAGATATAAAATCTACATTGGGACAGGATTAAATGGCATGATCTAGAATTTAGAAGTGCCATGAAACTGATGTGGTGAATCTCACATCTGTTGGTGGGACAGCATTGGTTGAAATGTCTTTGGGGGAAATTTTGGAGATTTCCTTAATATTAAAGAAAAGGATATTATGAAAAAGAGAAGGAACATTTGGGAGAGTTAAAGCTTTTCAGTTATTTTGATGATGTTATGTTTTTTCCCTAAAATTGTATATTTGTTTAGTCTTATCAAGGAATACCAAATCATTGGGTAGAAACTGAAGATGGTCAATGACTAGGAAAGAAACACCCAAATCTCTTAAAGTTAGGAAAGAAGCATGAACAATGTAATTCAGGTATATTTATCTTATAATAGGACACTTTTTAAGTTTAGGAAAAGTAGATTTGTTAATTTTTTTAAACAAACAACTTAATAAGCAGACTTAAGATAGAGCATCGAAAGTACATTTGTGTGTAGCCACAAAACTTCATGTGACATAGTTGAGAGAATTTTAGAAGATGTGTCTGAATGAAATATCATTAACTTTGTTCAATTTTTATCTTGGCCTTGAAGTTAGACATCCTGGTATTTCTCAAATATATGAATGATGGAAGGTGATTATAATCCAGAGATTCTAAAATTCCTTACTGTAGGCTTTTCCCCCCCTCTCCAAAATCATTTGCTGATTGATTACCTACTATATCAATAAAGATGAAAGAAACTGAGTTTGTATAACAGCATCATGTCACCAAATAAATTTTAAAAAAATTAATTGACCACAGAGATATTCTTTTTAAATAAGACTGTTTTTTTTTTTTTTTAACAATTTGCACATAACTACCTCCACTGCACTCATCTTCAGTCTATTTTTATCTCCCTCTTAAGGCATGTTTAAGCTAAGGCATACATCATTAGCTTAGTACATATTGATATTCTTTATGAAATAAGATATGATATAGTATAATACTTTCATAATTAGGATTCTATCTAGACAAGTGAAATTAAAATTGTGATAGAGCAAAAATAATCTCCTTCTGAAATAGAATACATTAGAAAACATTTTTACCAGAATATTGATAAAGCTCACGTATATGGAATATGTGTATATTTTACATTTAGTATTAAATTTTATATTTAGTTGAAACTTAATGTCTAAAATGCCTAATAGATTTTTATATATTAATCTTCTTGGCATTCATCATTTGGATTGACCTATCAGAAGGTAATGTGGTATTTGTTGCCAGTGTTTCAATGGGAATAAGTGTTTAAATGTATCATTCAGAAACACAATTCAAAAAAAAAATGTAAAGTTAGGACATCAACTGTTCATGATACAGAAGAGGGGGAAATGCTCACATTGCTTATGTTTTATAATTAGTAAATACAAATGCCAGCTTTAAACCTTAGCAGTTTTGACTAAAAGTAAAATCAAATTCTTAAACTCTTTTTGAAGTCTCACCTTTGTTTAGTAGAATAATTTATTTATCAAGTCATTTTTTCATTGAAAAAAAAACTACCAAAGTCAAGTGTGCTGCTACATGCTTCATAGCTTCGGAGGCTGAGATAGGCGATCACAAGTTTAAGGCCAACCTCAGCAACTTACTAAGGCCCTAAGCAACTTAGTGAGTCCCTGTCTCAAAATACAAAAATACCTACTGGGCTGGAGTTGTGGCTCAGTGGTAGAGAGCTTGCCTCACATGTGTGAGGTACTGGGTTTGATTCTCAGCACCACATATAAATAAATGATTAAAATAGGATCTTTCAACAACAACAAAAAATATTAAAAAAAAAAAAAAAAACCAAACTACCAAAGACTGCTTTGAAGCCTACTCAGTCAGTATTGATACTTCTTCCTTTCCATTTAGTCCAGGTCATGGGGAAATTTCCTGAACTTCTAAGACCAGGCTTGACTAAATCATGTGGTTATCCCAGGTAGATAAATGACAATGCTTTTATCTCAGTATTCTGGAAATATCGGCTCAATGGTTGTGTAGAGCAGAGATATAATTTACCTATGACATTCAGATGAAGTGTGAGGGTTTTCACTTTACACATGAAATAGAATCTCTACTCAGTCACACACCAGCTCTGTGATCTTGGGCAAAGCTATTTATTATCTTAGTTTTCCTTTCTTTAAAATGGTTATCATAATAGTATCTGCTTCCTAAGAATGAGGTAAATATAAAAGGAGTTAATTCATGTGAAGTCCTTAGCAGAGTGCCTGTCAAATGGTGAATTCTCAGAAGTATTACCTAATAATATGACTTTAGACTGTTTGAAATATAATTCCTTTATCTTAAGATACATTTTTGCATATTTTCTTTTATCTTATATTAAATTTGAAATAATACTGAATTTTCTTCTACTGTGAAGAGAGGATGAAGTCTTTTTTTTTAATTATAGTAAATTACAGTTGGATAAGACTAATTCATCTCCACACCCTCAATTGTATCTGTCATTCCCAGTGTCTCTTTCAAAATAATATTATATAGGAACTTTGACTTTAGTTGAGGCTCCTCATGGTAATTTGTATTCTCTCCATTTATGCCTTATCAGCTACCTCCTCTGTGGAAAAAAAGCTTAGGTAATAGAAATGGAAATGGCCCCATAGAAGTGTGTATTGGTTGCCCTTTTTTATATGAGAGGTCAGAAATAGGCATAATATAAGAAAAAGATGAGGTTAGCCAGGCAGTTGGATCTGTTAAATATATCTCTGTGAATTTAGATCACAAAAGAGCAAAAGTTTTCCATAGCGGCCATAAATTCAAATCTATATGCTTCCTTAGAGATCCGTTTATGGTTATCATTTTTTTCTCCTTCTGTGTATTTGGATGGTACAGCCATTGTTTAAGCCAAGGATCTAGTGATGAATAACCGAGACTTGGTAGGTTCTGGACCTTTAACTGATGTCCTGCACTCCATTTCCCTGCTTGCTCCCTAGGCAGAAGCTGTGCTGCCCAAGGCTGCACCACCATGTGATAATTACACATTCCATGGGTATTGGCTTTGTGTTCTCTGCCTGAGGCAGCCAGCATTTTGATTCTATCATAGGCACCAGGATATTGAAATTCAGTTAGAATTTGAAGCTCATGGTAGCTGGTAGATTAATTTTCCTTGGGTTGATAATCATTTTATTTTTTTTGAACATAAATAAATAGTGTCATACATGATCTTGAATCTAAATGGTGTCTAAAAGTGTTCATTGCCTAGAATTAGTGGCTGATCAACAACAATGTTTGTATTTGCATTAAATCTGGGTGGCACTGTATTTTCAAATGCATGTTCAATGAAGTTTGAGATCTTTTTGATTAAAGATCAAAGAAAATTCAAGTTTCATTTTTGGGGAGTTCTGTTTGTGTTTTGAGTTATATAGACTTAGAAGACCATAAAATATAAAGCTACTTGCCCTTAATTTTAGTGAAGTAATATGATGTAAAACATGAAGATGATCTTGATAGGTACAAACACATGAACTATCAGTCTATATTTTTTGGTTTTGTGCATTTATTTCTACTTTTTGGAATACTAACAATGGTATCATTGATAGGGAAACCTATCTTACAGCTTTAAAAGTTGTTTTGCCTGTTTATGTTTTCTTTTGCAATTACTACTTTGCCATTTTATAAGAAGTGAAGGAAATATTTATTGTCTTCAGTACTCTCCGAATTTATATAGGTAATCTTGATATTACATGAATAACTTAACAAATGTTGAGCTTAATTCGTAGAATGCATAGCAATTGGAAAAGGAATAAATATTAAATAATTTTCAAAGCATTCCATTTTTTCCCTTATAGTGAGAGATTTTTCTTGAGACTGAATAGAAATGGGCTTCCCAAAGCCCCAGATAAACCAGAACGACATTGCTCTCTCTTTGTGGTAAGTGAATCTTCTTTTGTTGATGAGGTATCTTCTTCTAGCTGTGCTTCATATTATTTAGGAGAAATAAAAGATTGTGAAAGAACATAGTGAATTGATTTAAACTTTGTAAGTAACACATACATTGCATTAATGGCCAAAATTGTGAATACTGTCATTCACAATTACTGTACTTCCCTTAGGGTATTATTGACTCCTTTAATTTTTCTCTTGGTGTGTTTTGGTGCTCTGATATGATTGCCAAAGTTCAGTAGCAATAGGGCTTAGCATGGCACCTGGTTTTTAATATGTGCTTCATAAATGTGAGAGAGAGCCTGAATGAACAATGGTATTTCCTTTTAAACATCTCTTAACAGCAGTTGACTCAAAGTTGATTGTAGTGACATTTTTAGAACAGAATTTGAATCATGTCAGAATTTGAATCATGTGCTTTTGCTCTAAACATTCCATTAAGAATATTTATGTTCATCTTTGTCTTTCTGCTCTTGTGAAAATAATGTACTATAATCTTTAAGTGCTGGTGCAGATTATGAATTCTAAAATAACCCAATTTTATTTTTTGGTAGGATTTGGGTAGCAGCGAGCTAAGAAAGGACATCTATATCACTGTGCACATCATCCGAATTGGTAGGTACAGCACTTGCTGCTGTTTTACAGGCAAAATAGCTGAGAGGTCTCCATGTGCTTGTGTGTTTGTGTGTTTGTTTTGCTCCCTGGAATGAAATGTGAATTCCAGAAGTACAGATTTGTTCTCTGGCCTCCCCGACCTCACATTACAACCTTCTCACCTACCATGAATAGATATGGATCTTTTTCTATGTAAGTTGTTAAGGAATTTGTTGTATTTCCTTTTGTTTTCTTGAATCTCCTAAACACATCTGATTCAAATATTTTGTATTTGCCCTTTTAAATTTTAATTTCTTATAGCATGAAATAAACTTTTAGGACCTGAGTTTCCTACAAGTTGAGGAAAGCTTCACACCAGCTATCACTTTCCTAAATGCAGAATGTTATAAAGCATTATTACAGAAGATTCTACAAAAAGAGGTTTAAGAGATGCTGAATACTGTATTATTTGAACTGCTATAATGTCATAGCTCATTAATGGGTCTGAGAAGTCCTACAGGGAGAAATCAATATGGTTCTCTAACTTTGTTGACCCAGCTTCCCCCAAATCTGATTTGACTGTGAAAGCATGGATATAACGTAGCATTTATTAATATCTTGCAGAACACACTTTGGTATTCTATTTTCCCACATATTTCCACCTTTTGGGTCAGAGCAGCTGGGTGAAATAAGGAATGGTGCAGCTTCTGCAGTGTTTCTAATAAGGCTGACCAGCCGATGCTGGAAATGTGTTCCCAATTCTTCACTAACTGTGCTCTGTTACTTGCAGGGAAATACTTCTGCAGTGCAGTAATAGCTTGCCATGCAGACATGCTAAATGACCTTTAATTTTATAGTCTTTTAGTTTACGCATGCAACAACCACATTGTGCATTGAGAGAGACTATAAAAAACTTTCATTCCAACATAGATTTCTCTATATATCTTGTAAAAATGTGTTCAGAATATTTGTTTTCATTTTAAATTATTTTTTATATTTGAAAGATAGTAGAAATGATTTCAAAAACTAAACTGTGTTGCATTTTAATTTTTCCTTTAATAAATGAGTCTGTGAGGAAAAAAATTGTAAAGTACCTTCTAAAATTTTGGAAAAGTTGCAATCTGTGTTGCTATGTACTTTTGAGATAAAACCTCTGTCTGTTGGAGAATGATATGATACAGTTTCTTGTATAATTTATATATAGATATAGATATAGATATATGTGTGTATATTTACATATAATATATATACTACATATATATATATTATATATATATTTTACTTCAAATTTGTAATGCCAGTTGTTAAAATGTAGTTTGGGATATCTTTATGTAAAACTGCTAAAACTTGAATATAATCTGAAGCACTGAGAGTAAAAGTAAACCACTTTTGCTTTTGAAACTTTCTAGACAATATATACATGATTTGGGTGAAAAAATAAAAACATGCAGCTGAGTGTGTGCCCTTCAAGCCCATGGTCCCCCTCTTACAGCTTCATTGCTGAGGCAACCACCTCAAAAGTGTTGCCTGTCATAGGGCTGCCTTTCAAATACCTGGTGTTTGATTAGTACTTGCATTTTTTACTAAGATTTTATGGTCATTACACCATTCAAAATGAATGTTGATCCAGAAATTACCTACCTGCCTGCCTCTAGGTTTGCTAAAGATAAATCTCTGGAATTGTTGAAAGAAACTTGCAAGAAATTTTTACTGCTTGAAACTGAGGAGAAATGAAGTTAGGCTAAAATGCTCTAAGAAAGGTTATGACTTTGTCTGCCACCCTCCTTCGATTTAGTAAAATTGAGGAGTGGAAGATTGTTATCTTTCAGGGACAGATACTTCTTTTTATAGAATGTCCCTTGTACCTGCTTTATTGGGAAAAGGACACACTGTCCCTCATTGGCTGCTGAAAGTAGGAGCAATAACACCTCAAAGCTGACAAATTATGCCCAGCCTTTGATTTGGAAAGAAGAGAGAGGAAAAAAGGAAAAAAAAAGGAAAAAAGAGCAATTAATAGTTTTATATCCCCCTGCCCAACCTAAGTGAAGTTCAAAGAACTTCTCTTGTTTCCCCTTCTGGCTTTTGGCTGGACCCTTAATATTTTATCTTTCCACATTCCTCCTATCTTCCTTCCTGCTTAGAGAATTTTTCTAGTAATCAGAGCAGAACTGTGAATTCTTATTAATCCTGGAGTTGGGAACCCCAGGGCTGACACTGAATCATCTTATTGGTGTAATTGTTAGACCAAAGCCTCAGTGTGCAAAGCTGTAGTGCCACAGTGTCCTGAAAGGACACTGAATACTGCATGTCGAGGACTTAAGAAGCAGCAGCTTTGGAGGGAGCAAAGCTTCACAGTGGCAGAGCTTGCAAGCCTCCCTAGAGCACCTTCTCAAGTAGTTCTGAGAACAGACCTTCTCCCACCCCCCTTATTTCTCAATCCTCCTCCATAGTTTTTTCTTTAGCACAGTACTAGAGGAAGGGGATGTTTTAAAAAGGACTGGTAGGTGTGCTATGCCCTTGTATAAATTGTAGGAAGCCAGAGCTAGAAGATTCCTTAGGAATATTCATGTTCAGTTCCTATTTTTTTTTTATTAATGAGTTTCTTTTCTAATATTAAATAACTTTGAAGCACTTCTCTCAGAAATCTCCTAATTACTTTGTCATCTTGCATGTATGAAGGAATGAGTAAGTAAAATAAAATTTGTATTTTAAATCATGATATTGATCAAGATTGCACTATATCAAAGCACAATTGCTTTATAATTAAATCAGCCAATTTAAATATGACATTACAAGATGTTTGACTTGTAGGCAGAAATTATATTAAAATTATGTATATTTAAATTTAGCTTCCGACTATAGCTTGAGGTCATGAAAACATGACATTTAAAAATGTTACATTTTGCACATCTAAAAAGTGATTGATTTCTGTTGTCCAATTTTTTTTAGTTTTGATTCTAACCATAAAATAAGAGGTTTTCAGGATTTTATTTGCAAGCATTTCCCTGAAAGTGACATATTGCACATATAGTTTTCCATTTTTCTTTAGTAGTGATGAGTAAAAACCCAATTGGATACTACCATCCTTTTGGTTTGGGTGGGTTTTTTTTCTATATAACATTGGATTTTGGAAATTCTAGAGACATCTTGATATGCTATAGAATTTTGCTCAGATAGAAACAACTTATGGATCTGCTGACCAGCATCTAGAGACAAATTTGCATTTTTTCTTTTTTTTTTTTTTTTGCCCCTTATTAACTTCTTATATTTCAGCTTCAGTATACATTATGCTTTTGGTCTTTAAAATAATCATGGGAATTAAATATTAATAATAAATTAAAATAATGATAACATATTTTCAAATAAATGACAATTTTCAGGCTTGTAATAGTCAATACAGTCCCAGGGCATGTTAGTAATGGACCAAGTTATCCACAGCCTGCACAGTGAGGCAGGAGCATGCTCATTTAGTCACCTGTGCTTACTTGTTATATTCAGAGTCTCTCCAACTGCTTTTTTTCAGAGGTGAATTTTTTGAAATGGTTTTGTGAATAAGGAATTTTTTAGAAAATGGAAAATGTCATAGGCACCATGATTGCCTTTAATAAAGTGGGCCTTCTGGGATCTCTTCATGAATCCTAAGAGAAGGAAAGTGGTTCCCAAACATGGGATCAGCTCTAATTTTCATAGTTTTATGGATGGCAGCTGAAGCTCAGAGTTCATGCTGCTTGCCCAAGGTCACAGAGGAAGGTGACTGGAGCAGGCGATCCTAAAGCAAAGTGAAATCTTTTGCCCCCATCCTATACCCTTTCCATCACCCAATTATGTTTTGTATGTATGACCTGCTTGGTGGCTCTGTGTGTCTCTGATTAGGATGCATCTAATCAAATATTTCCATGAGTCATGTTTGCTCTTTAACTGGATAGGTCGAATGGGAGCAGGAGAAAAAAAGAATGCCTGCAGCGTCCAGTACCGGCGACCCTTTGGTTGTGCGGTTCTTAGCATCGCGGATCTGCTAACAGGAGAGACGAAGGATGACCTTGTCCTGAAAGTGTACATGTAAGAAGCCTGAACATGGTGGGGCCTGGGTGGGCACAGGGGTGCATCTGGATCTTACCTGGATAATACTTTATGTGTGGAAGTGCAGAACACCACATGGGTTAAGCTTGAGTCATTTTTCAAACTCCCAGCAATCTGTTGACTTGCTGCAAATTAGCCCACAAGTCACTCTTAGTCAGAAGAAATATGAAATCAAAAACCAATGAATACAGATGGTTTATTGATTGGGTAGACCATGTACTGTGTAGCATACTTCCACTGAATTTGCATACCTGGTATATCTTTCCATAATTAATTAATTCATTCTTGGAAAGTGGAAATACTATACTTTGTAATAAAAATGAATGAGAACTAAGACAGGGAAGCTCAGGTGATTACCCTCCTACTCCATATATTAAACTGGCCTGCGGTAGTAAAGTACTACGAAAGTGTGTACTACAAAAATTTATTGTCTCCTAGTCCTGGAGGCTAGTAGTCTGAGATAACATGTTGGCAGAGTTGGTTCCTTCTGGGGGCCGTGAGGGAGAATTATTTCCATTCCTCTTTCCTAGCCTCTGGTTGGTTGTTAGTGACCTTTGATGTTCCATGGCTTGTAGTTATTGTCATCCTGAGCTCTCCCTTCATCTTTACACAGCATTCTCCCTATGTGCATGGCTGTCTCTGTCTAATTTTTTCCTTTTATAAAGACAATTGTACTGGATTGAGGCTCACACCAGTGACCTCATTATCACCTGATAACTTCTGTAAAGATCCTCTTTCCAAATAAGGTCACATTCTGAGGTACTTGAAGTTAGGATATCAACATTATCTTTTTGGAGGGGGACACAGTATAACCCATAATGCTCTGCTAAGAAAATCACTTGACATAATCCAAATTCTAAGATAAATGATTTCTTAAATGCACATGGTTTGAGTCAGCCTACCCTGTTTACTTCCCCACACATCTGAGAATTGAGAGCTAAAGTAGAAAGACATGGTCAGAGCCAGCCCCCTGGGGTATCCGCATTCCTGTTTTGAGGGCCAACTCCTGGCTACCTCCACAAGCAACCTTGCTTTTGTCTTTTATTCCAGAGTTTGTGTTGCTAGATCTAACATATGCCAATAGTTTTTTCATATATGGTGGTCACAACCAGCACACCCCTATGGGACACATACTTCAATTGCTTATTTTTTACCCACTACAGCAGTGTTTCATGGATTTATCTACTCTCCACCAAGTGGTGACCTCTGTAGCAAGTTAAGTAATTGACAAAGATTTATCTACATCCTGTGGTTTGGGACTGGAAATTCTCTTTATCCCTTCTTAAGAGGGATAAAACCTGTGACCTTGATTTTAAACTTGAAAACTTTTTAAGCTAGTGGGTAGCATTACTTGTTACTCTTTTTGTCATAAGTCAACCCTCATTTTTAATGGCTGGACTTAAATCTGTAGTAACTACCTTCTGGTCTCTCCATACATTGTTGGTGGGACTACAAACTGATGCAACCAGGCTGGAAAGCAATACATAAATTCCTCAAAAAACTAGGAATGAAGCCACCATATGACCCAGCTACCCCACTCCTTGGTATATATCCAATGGATTTTAAATGAGCATACTACTGTACTACAGCCACATTAGTGTTTATAGTAGCACAATTCACAATAGCTAAGCTATGGAGCCAACCTAAGTATCCTTCAACAGATGAATGGATGAAGAAAATGTGGTATATATACACAATAGAGTATTGTTCAGCCGTAAAGAAGTATGACTTTATGGCATTTGCTGGTAAATGGATGGAATTGGAGATTCTCATACTTAAGTGAAATAAACCAGTCCCCAGAAGTCAAAGGTTCAATGCCACAGTCTGGCTGGGCACAAATGCCGCAGTCTGGCTGGGCACACAATCACGAGCCACCACACAGCTTGTAGATTCAAACAGCAACTCTTTATTCCCGAACTCACACCAGCCGTCTACAAACACGTTCTGGGGAGATCCACGTTCTCTGCCCAAAATCCCCGTTCTCTGCCCAAATCCAAATCCACCTCCACTGGGCTTCTATCTCCCAAAAAATACTCTGAATCCCGTGAGAACTCAAGGGGAACTCAGGCAGCAGGATACGCCCTATTCCCAGGAGGAATAATCTTAAACCTTAAACCTGGAACCTAAACTGGGAACGCCCTAAACACGATTATCTTAAAACCGGGAACACCCTAATCTGCCTTGGTCCTTGAGCAAGGTCACCTACATTCAATGTCACTGCAACATGTCAGCAACAGTTCAATGTTTTCTCTGATATGTGGAAGCTAATCCAAAATAAAAAGATTAGAAGAAAGATCAATGGAGTAGACAAAGGGGATTGAAGGGAGAGGGAGAAGGAATGGGATAGGGAAAGACAGTGAAATGAATCTGACCTACGTTTCCTATGTGCACACATGAATATACCACAGTGAATCTCATCGTCATGTATATCCACAAGATGGTTTTAAAAACACCATAAGTAAACAGCAGAAGGATTAGTAGAGTAGAGGTCAGAGAATCTGGGAGGGGATAGGAGGAAGAAAGGGAAAGGGGAAGTACTAGGGAATGAATTAGAACAAATTATATTCCACGCTTTTATAATTATGTCCAAATAAATTCTGTTATCATATATTACTAAAAATAACAAATAAAAATGAGGAAATCCATAAATAATATTTCCAGATTCTGCTGTGAGTCTTAAAACATCATTTATTTGAAATAAAAGTGATCAGTAACGGCCAAACTTTACTATGTGCTTACTATATACCAGGGACTCTGGTCAGCATGTTAAGCCTATTGTGTCATTTTATCCTCAAAACAAACCATGAAGCAGATGCTGTAATCTCAGTTTTACTCATAAGGGGACAGTTAAATGACTTGCTCAATGTCATGCAGCTAATAAGAATGAGAACCATATTTGAAATCAAGATTGTCCAGTTCCAGAACTAGAGCTCTCAAGGTATCAGGTTGTGTTCTTCCAGATGTTACTTCATACTACTATATAGTAATATGATGATGGTGGTATGTGCTGTTGCTTTTTATGAAAATTGAAATTCTTTGCAAACACAGTCTCTTCTTAGAATAGTCTTTCCAGGTGTGGGTTGCAAGGGCCATGTTTATCTTGCCACAGGGAACACTGAGGGGCTGACAGTTACATGCATCATCCTTGATTATGCAGCTGATGAAGGAGACCCATGAATCCCGGCTCTGCCTATGGCAGACATTCACTCTCATAAAAATAAATTGTGCTGGTCTTCATGGTATTTTATTTTCTGATTTTTTTCTTAAGCATCAAGTAAGGCTTTGGGTAATTCTTCCTAGAAGAGAAGTCCCTTAAAAATGACAATTCAGCAAATCATGAGGCCATTTCAAGAGAATGCTAAACCAGGCAAAACAGTCACTGCACAATAGAGAGGAACCAGGAATTTAGAAAAACACTCCAGAAAGTGCTTGTTAGAAACAATTTGTAAGAAGTTTCTAAATGCTAAGGTAACCAAGCCCCTAGTCTATCTGGCACTCTTAAGAACAGTAACAGATACCTAGTCTGAGAGTAGAAGGGGGCCTTTGATTTTATATGGAGTTTTTTTTTTTTTTTTTTTGGTGTTATTGTTAAAGAGCATATGCTCTAGAGTCACTTAACTATCTAATAGGATAGTAAACCTTCTTTCTTCCTTCCCTACTGGGTTGAAATAAGGAAAGTGGAAGCAGATGTACTAAGTGGCAATTGATGTTTCACAATTGGATAGGTGGGATGGCTTCTTCTATCTTCCATTGTATACATTGTTCTCCAGCATTTTTTCTCTTTGGGGGCCACTTTTAATCTGTGAGTTCATCCCAGCTGCTGCTTTGATGAGGTAGGTGGCCATGCCTCACCAGGCGTGGGCATTACTTCTCATCTTGGCATAGCCATGCTAAAACCATCAGTTGTTTGCAGCAAATTTCGAGGAATTCTAAGGAGATTTAGGGAAGTACCTTGTATGGTCATAACAAAAAGAGCAGGTGTGCATTCATGATCATTGCTTAATCCATGTTTCAGTAAAGTTTAACCAAGTGATTATTTTCATAGGTGTAATACAGAGAGTGAGTGGTACCAAATCCATGAGAACATCATCAAGAAGCTGAATGCACGCTATAATTTGACTGGCTCCAATGCAGGTGAGTACATGGAACTGGCTAACTTGGCCCTACACTTTTTATTTCAGGCCTTTTGTTTAGGTCAAAAGGAAATGGTCAAACCCTTGGTTTTTTCTCTTTGTCTTCCTAATTTTAAAAATGCTTAGTAAGCACTGTGGTACATCTCCCTGTACTGTGTGTGATAGGCCTATAAGTATAAATTTTCAGAAAAAAAATGTATTTCATTCTGGCTTAAAACAAAGTTACGGATCTGAATTTGTTCAGTGGTGCCAAGTCTTGAGACCTATAAATTTTTACTTACTGCTAAAACCTAGATGATAGTATGTCTGGGTTCATGACTGTAGGTTTGATAAACAGAAGTCTGACAGGAAGGTCCAATTACAGGATGCCTCATTGTCTGTAATCTGCTGTAAGCAGCATTATTGTACTGGGTAACCAACATACAGGTTCACATATTGAAGTGGGCTGAGGAAGTGATGATGACTGTGGTGTCACATAGATAAAATCTACGTATGCTTATTCAGAGAGCAACTCATGTTCTACGTGCCACTGTAAGTTATATGTAATATATGGCATGCAGACTTGTATTACAGTAGTTACACATCATAGACTATGTGACATTATATGGTGTAAGTAGATTGTATAGCATACATAGTGACTACTTTACATGTGATTATTAGCAAAAACTTGGTGAATATTGTTTGTGCCTATTCACCCTTCAGTCAGACATTGAAGCAAAATAATATGCATTTGTGTGTTTCAGCTGACATAAAGAAAGCTCAAATTAAACAAGCCATTATTTAAATGGAATGCATTGTTTTTAGAAGTAATTTTTAAAGCTCTTGAATATAAATAGATATTTGTGTGATAGTCCAACTTTACTAGTAATTAGGAGAACCAGTTTAAATTCAGACCAGCTTTTCTTTTCAGACTCATGCACATCTCTCTAGGCCAATGTATCCCACAAAGAGAAAGTAACTGCAGCCAGAAGCCTTTGTGGTTCAGTTTCTTGAGAACCATAAGGATCCACAGCTCACACATGTGGCAGCATTTCAGGCTGAACGGAATGGTGAGGTCAGATGAAGAGTTGGCCTCCTTCTCCCAAGAGTTGGGGAGGTAATGGGTTATATTTGATATAGATGGTCATTTGCTTTGGCCAAGCCCAATATCTACCACTAAAAAAACAAGAGGCTTAGAGCTTCTGGATGTTGAGGGCAAGCCTCTAAAAGACTAAGAGGAGACAGTAGAAGTGTCTTCCATGAGTAATAAGTTTATTTTAGAATCTGCTCTCCATGCTTGTCTTCTCTTCTCCCCAATAAAGAATTATGGGAGTGCTGACTGTGTGTGGACCAAATGGTTTCACTTCAGTGCATCCTCCATAAGGTAGGAAATGTGCTACTATTTTAAACCTTACCTTACCAAATCTGTGGACTTGCACCAAATCCAGTGAACCTTTCAGTGTTTCTTGATACCTGTGACCACTGTTTTATCATTAAATATTGAGCAGACCTGTGCTTCCAGTTCAGTGGGCACTAGCCACCACCCACGTGTGGCTACCAGGCAGTAATCCTACTAGCTGAATGCAGTGCCAGGAGGAGTATTATAAACTAGATGTCAGACTTTGAAGACTTCATATTATTAATAGAATGTACAGTATCCTGTTAGTATTGTTTTTATATTGATAACTTGTTAAAATGGTATATATATTGGGCTAAATAAAACATACTATTAAAATTATGTTTCTTTTTACATTTTTTAATGTGGTAAGTACAAAGTTTTAAATTTCACCCATAACTCATGATATTTTTATGGGACAGTGTTGTCCCAGGCCTGGTTTACATGATAACATTTTCCTCTAATTTATCTCATGCCTCACAAATAAGTTAATTATTTCTTGCTCCTTTCTTTCTGTCTACTGACTGTAGATGGAGGACTGTAGCTTTGGGGGAGCTAATTCTCTCCCCCCATAAGTCCTATTACTCTCTATTTGCTTGAACTTGCCTTCTATGTGAATAAACAATTATAAAACTTAACTGTCATCTTCTGAATTTTCCCCTGTGTTTCCTGACTTTCCTGTTCCCTGCCATCATAGATGTCTTCTTTTTGTGAGGAAGTGGGGTACTCGTGACTGAACTCAGGGGCACTCGACCACTGAGCCACATCCCCAGTCCTATTTTGTATTTTATTCAGAGACAGGGTCTTACTGAGTTGCTTAGCGCTTTGCTTTTGCTGAGGCTGGCTTTGAACTCACAATCCTCCTGCCTCAGCTTCCTGAGCCACTAGGATTACAGGGGTGCACCACCATGCCCAGCAGAGATGTCCTTTTCACTAACCAGGACAACTGCAGTACATTTCTTTCTTAACTTCTTCTTGGTCCCCCAATCCTTACCCTTTTTGAATATGCCCCATGCAGAACAAGATTCATCTGTTGTTGGGTTGTTTGAATAGGTCATTGTCCAAACTCTGAGGTGATTCCCAGTTGCCTCCTGAATCATAGTGAAGATCTTGATGATGGGCTTTAATTTAATCCCAGACAGATTCCTAAGGCCACTGATACTGTATCCTGTAAGGCTTCTCTTAGGGGTCAGGGTTCCAATTAAACCAAACTACAGATTCTCTCTGCTTAAAGACAGGAATCATGTCTTTGAGAGTATAGTGTGGTTTTTTAATATTTTGCCTATGCAAGCAAGATATCGAAGGTATGAATCAGTTTCACTGGAATAATAAGAATATCATCTTCTAGAGATTATAGAAGGATTAAAAAAGAAAAATGTATGCAAAGCACTTACCATAGAACTTTATACATAGTAAGTATATGTATTCACTTTTAGCTGTCATTATTTATCTCACTTTGAGCTATCATCTGGAATATTTTACCCTTTCCTCTTAAGTTATCTTGTTTCATTTTTTTTAAAAAAATGGATAGGAAATAGTAGAAGAAGCAGGAATATAAAAAATTGAAGCAATTTCATCTCCTTAAGGAAAGCTTTTAGAATATTAGTTGGATTTTTGATAATCTGGATTATTAAACCAACCCCTCCTACACTTTGTTTCTTCCATCTCCTCTCTACAGATTTGATTGCTAATATCTCCTTCTGGGTTCCTTTCATTGTTTGTGGTCCTTCTGATTACATAAATTACTCCATGAAGGATGAGGAGCATATTCTACTTCCTTAGGGCCATTTCTCCTTGGAAAGTACTCCCCATGTTCCATGTGCTTTGTCAGCAATATTGACTTTACCAGGAACTGAGACTCCAACCACTTTATTCCCTGATTCTTCATTTTTCTGTTAAACATTATACTATAATGAAAACTGTGTTGCTGTCTTTGGGAAAAGTTGTAAAAAAAAATCATCATCGTAGCATATAATGGCCTCAGAATACTTTACCCTCCTTTTGGTGTGGTGATGATGATTTTTTTGCTGTCTGCCATGATACTTAGAGTCCTTGGCAACCAAATATGTGTTCGTTTTACCTTGCTTCTGCTACAGAGCCCTGCTCTCCTGTTTTTATGACCTCAGCCCTTCTCCATCCTTCTCCAGTCAAGCCTGAGTTCCAGCTGCCCTACACAGACCCCTCTCACTCTTCGATCCCTTCTCACTCTTTGATCCCTTCTCACTCTTTGAAGCCCTAAGCTTAGGCACACCCCGCCCTAAGCCTTCTCATTCTATAATACTGCTCCAGAGAAAGAAAGCTCAAAATGAACCTTTAAAAAAGGCTTGTATTCTTCCTACCAGAATTTCTGTTCTTCATTCTTGGTGGGTCATCGTTCTTGTCACCTTTATCTGTTTCCTTCTTGGGGAAAGGGAGTTACAAGCCCAGGTGGGTGTTCTGGATCCATATTGCTTCATTATCGAAAGGGAGGCACTCTAATGACTTCCTTTAAAATAGGAGAGGAAGCAAGAGTACAAGAAATTGAAGTGGGAACTTGGGGCGCCTAATGTTCGGTTATCACAGTGGCTGGATATTGTTGACTTCCCACTTTTTTCTTCTTGGAACACAGAATTGATTAAATGGAAGCAGCACAAACATTTTCAAGAGAATTGAGTTCACTCAAAAAGTGCTGTTTTTTTCCTGCTTTTCCTCTGCTATTCTTTGGTTTGGTACTAAAAAAAGAAGAAAAGAAGAACTTTGAAATTACTTTGAAACAAATTCTGCCAGCTAATTTCCAGGCCCTTTATGCTTCATTGATATCCTCCATATCTCTTATTAGAGTTGTAATCTTGTCTGTTTAATAGATGAAAGGATTCATCGATTAAACTGGGGTTTTTCCCGCTAACCTAAGACTTATGTTGTAAAGGTACATTAACCACTCTTTTTGTTGAGTTTAGATATAGGGATGAAATTGCAAGTGATCCAGGGAATTTTTAAAGGTAAAAAATAATTTATATATCTCTTCAATTTGATTCAGTTAGGCTGAGTTATTTGAAATTTCACAGGTGTGCTATGTGGGAATTTGAAAATCCAACAGCAATATTTTGAGAATTAGAAATTCTAGAAGTATTTGTTAAAATGTGCCTGATTTAGGTTTATGGAACAAATGTTTATTACAGTGTCACCTCTGATAGTGATTGAATTCTAGGAATGTGACTAAGCCAATATAATTAACTGGGGCAAATTCAGTTCTTAGACTTAGACAAAGTATATAAAAATCATTGGCAGTTGTTCATGTCCCAAGAGAAACTTTAAAATATGTTTATCATGTCTTCATGAATTATTATTTTCTATAGTTTATACATGCAGTTTATTTATTTATTTATTTTTTAAAATCCCCGACAGCAGAATGTATTACAATTCTTATTACACATATAGAGCACAATTTTTCATATCTTTGTATAAAGTATGTTCATGCCAATTCATGTTATTATAAGTGTACTTTTGCATTACAATTCTTATTACACATATATACCACAATTTCTCATATCTCTGTTTACAAAGTAGGTTGACACCCAATTCTTGTCTTCATACATGCACTTTGGATAATGATGACCATCACATTTCACCATCCTTGCTAATCCCCTGCCTCCTCCCTTTCCCTTCCTCCTCTCTTCCCTATCTAGAATTCATCTATTTGTCCCATATTCCCCTTCCTTACCTCCTTTATGACTCAGCCTCCTTATATCAGAGAAAACATTTGGCATTTGTTTTATGGGGATTAGCTAATCACTTAGCATTATCATCTCCAATGCCACCCATTTACCTGCAAATGCCATAATTTTATTATCTTTTATTGCTGAGTAAAATTCCATTGTGTATATAAGCCACATTTTTTTATCCATTCCTCCACTTAGGGCATCTAGTTTGGCTCCACAGTTTAGCTATTGTGAGTTATGCTGCTATAAACATTGATGTGTCTGTGTCCGTGTCCCTGTAGTATGCTGTTTTTAAATCCTTTGGGTATAGGCCGAGGAGAGGGATAGCTGGGTCAAATGCTGATTCCATTCCCAGTTTTCCAAGGAATCTCCATATTGCTTTTCATATTGGCTGCAGTCCCACGAGCAATGTACGAGTGTACCTCTTCCCCCACATCCTTGCCAACACTTATTGTTGTTTGTTTTCATAATAGCTACCATTCTGACTGGAGTGAGATGAAATCTTAGAGTAGTTTTGATTTGCATTTCTCTGATTGCTAGAGATGATGAGCATTTTTTCATATTTTTATTGATTGATTGTATATCCTCTTAGAAGTGTCTTTACCCCTCACACTTCAGATAGAGCACTAATCTCTAGGGTATATAAAGAACTCAAAAAGCTAAGCACCGAAAAAACAAATAACCCAATCAACAAATGGGCCAAGGATCTGAATATATATGCAGTTTCAATTAAAATAAATCATATTTGCTAATCAGATAAACTTATAGAACCTTCTTTTTGCTTTCATGAACTGCGTGTACATAGTTATATTCCTGCCAATTGTACTGTACATAGGGAGAGCAGTTTAGCTCTGCAGAAAGTTCATGTTATTATTTATTTGGCTGATGATTTTTGGAGTGTTAGGTTGCTCAAATGCAACCTGTCTACACATCAATGTAATCACTTAATTCAGTGTTACAAAAATGATATAACTGTTAAAGATTTTATCATTGCCCCTAATTTTTTAACATTGCCTTTAGAAATTTTGCTTTCTAATAGCATTAAAATAAAAGTAGTACTTATTGGCACCACCTATTGGTTAGATTTATAGTATGTTATTGTTTTATTGATTTTTGGATTTTCCTAATCATTAAACCACGGTCACTTTTTAATTCTTTGCAAGTTTTTAAAATATTCAACTTATTCTAATTATATAAACGTAGCAAGAATAATGCAAAGAATTACTAATTTCCCAAAGGTTAATATTTTATTATTTTTCCTTTATCTCCAAATATACCCCCACCATAAACACACTTAAATTAATATTATTGAGTTGGTATAATTCTTAAAGATTACATCAGTACTCCTGATTTGTGTGTGTGTGTGTGTATATATATATATATATATATATATATATATCCATGTGTTTATATATATATATATATATATATATATATATATATATATATATAAAAACATGTTCACATACATATTCTACTTGTATATTTGCATTTATTTTTCTGAACTGCTTGAGAACAAATTTCCTCTCTTACAAATTGCCTCTTTTATTTCAGAACATGGTAACATAGCTAGAGTATGATGATCCAGAAGTTAACATTGATATAATGATGTACAGACCTTATTAAAATTTTGACAATTTTAATAATAAAAGAAAACCCAGGCTATATTACATGTGGTTGTCATATCTGTTTAATTCTTTTTTCTAAACCATTTCTCTTGACTGAAGGAAAAAATATAGTTCAAGATATGATACTAAATTAGACTCTTATCTATTCTTTAAAACCACCAGTAATCTTAAAAAAAAAAATAACCCCATTGTTAACAAATAGAAGAAATGTTTAGAGCTTAATGGTATTTTTTAAATTACATTTTTCTGATTTTGATATAATCAGTAGGAATACTCTTTAGAAGGTTTTATACACACACACACACACACACATATATATATATACACACACACACATAGAAGTATTTCAACAAGATAATACATATGTGAATATGGAAGTATTCCAATAAGTTCTTTTTAAATTAGTGATTAGAGCCATATATGCTTTTCTAATACAGGGAATATATCATCTCCTCACCCATCTTGAGTTCATGACTGACTTCCCTATCACAAAAGACAAATTAATAAGAGAAGAGCATACAGATGTATTTAATGTAAGTTTTGCATGACAAGGAAGCTTTCCTTAGAAGAAACAGTTAGACTTTACTGTTTTTCAATACTAATTTGTCATACAATGGGAAGTCATGGAGAAATATGATAGAATTATATTTTGTAATATAATTCCATATAATATATGATGGGAATATTTTATTATGGTAATAAATTGGAGGAAATGTAGTAAGCCCTGTTTATTCAGGTTCTTCTCTGCCAGACTTTTCATTTTCTGAGATAAAGATACTGTTTTCCTATGGGTATAAGGAGAGCACCTCTAACATAAAATTCTGATGACCTATTTTAGGGGAGAAGAGCAGGGAAGGTAAGAGTAACCTTCCTGCATATATGATGTTCCTAAAAATAGCGTGCCATATTTTAGGGTAATATGTCCTAAGTCCCATCAGCATGCTACACACACACACACACATACTTTCTCTCTCTCTCTCTCTCATGCATACGCGCACACATACTTATGAAATGGATTTCCACCAGTGAATTCCTAGGTACTTGAAGTCATGAAAAAAGAAATACATGTAGATAATTAATATTTACAGTAAAAATGAACAAATACACAAAACCTTTTTAACCTTGACATAATCCCATTATATACCCTTGAAATGTTGAGATCCTAAATCAGAACGAAGATAAAAGTGTAAGGTGAAAAATTTCCATTAATCAAAAGGGAAATGTTAAAAAGCCTCTGAATGGTCTCATCCACCCCTGAAATTACAGCTGCCACCAAACGTGGATGGGCTTCTCTCCAGCTCTCAACTCTTTTCTAAGTAGAACTCAGTGAAAATGAATAAATTTCATACGTCTCTTAACATCCCTTCATTTTACACTCAATGATTCATGTATTTCTCTGGTCTTATTTTCTTTATGACTCTTAATTGTGGTCTAACCACTTCTTTGACAAAAACATGAAAGCCTTCCCAAAACTGTGAAATTTGGAACTAGGAGATCTGTGGACTGGTAGTTATAATCACAAGATTATTTGTTCATGCTATTTTTTTTTTTTACATACCAAGAGGTAAGGCATCCCAACAGAGTTATCCAATTCAAAGATGAAAGATGTCAGGGAGGTAATGATCAGAAGGTGATCCTATTGTCAGACCCTTTGAATTATCCTCAATAATATCAAAATTGTATTTTTAAGAGTTTATTTACTTTAAGGGAGAAATAGCCATACTCACAAATTTAGTAATACTGGCTGAAAGTCAGAAATTAAGATGGACCTATTGAGAAAGAAGAATGGAAGAATATTCTTTTCCCCTTCACTGTTAAGTTGCTCTCTTTCTTCTCTCTTTCTTTATTTTCATTTTAAAATGACTTGTAAAGTACATGTGAAAGAGGAATTGCATCTCCGTATTTGGACAGGAGCAATATTTATAACATAGATGTCTAGATCTGCAAGATGACAGTATTAAAGGACAGCTGTAAATTTGGTCATCTGGTCCTGCTGGATCAAGACTGAGCAAGTAGGCTTCCTTTTTCCCATGATCAGCATATTATTGTTCATTGTTCCCATGTTGCCATCTTGATTTTATTACCTGATCATTTCTACACTCTGGTTTCTTCCAGATGCTCTGAAGTTTGCTCATTGACTCATTTCTGACAGTGTTGTCTCACTTCACATCATGCCTTTAAACATTTGCCCTCCTTTTGTTCCTATGCTCTAGAGACCCAGGGCTCTGACTTCCCAATATAAACACCTTGCCAGATCCAGCCAGAATTTTACTGCAGGGTGTTTCTTTGAAAGTTTTCTCTGGCTCAGAGTTGAACTCAAAAAAGATTTGTAGCTGCTAGTGTATTTATTTTAAAAGTCCATTACCTTAAATTACAGTTTTAACTTACAGCATTCCAGTGCCTGTAGCAAAAATTTAGATGATTAATTTTCTAAGTCAAGTACTTAGGGATGAATAGAGGTAAAAAATTCTTGCTTTAATAATATCGAAGTTGTAGGTATTTCAGAAATAAATTGATTTTATTGAAGGTGATTTTCTGAAATAATCTAATAACACCATCTTTAAGAAGTTTTGCTGAGCTCAGGATATTGGTGATTTTGTAGGACAAGCTTTAATAACCTACCAATTAAATTTTGCTCTTAGCCCTTACCTTCCAAACACATACAAATTGTGGAAGTATTGTCCAGAGGTAGTATTTGGAGAGTTTGCTACAGAATGGTGATGTGAAAAGCTACAGCAACCTGCTCCAAGTTGAAACAACAATAACTGATGAAAATTATATTTAAAGGGGGATTAGCATCTAGAGATTTTCCTAAGAGCATAGAGCCAATGAAGAAACCTGCATTCAAGAATGATGATTATATTCTATAAGTGCAGTTGTACCACAACCCACTTCCTCCTTTTTGCCTGCTTGAGCTCAGCATGATGGAAGCTCCAATCCAAGCCAAAGAGATGGGGTTCCCATTTCTCTTAGCTCCCAGTCAAGGAATATAATATCTCACCAAGAAAGGACAGGCCACTACCCTCTCTCATCCCCCCAACTTGGAGATGCACAGACTGAAATCATGCAAGTGTGGCTGAGAGGTTGGAGACTCCCTTCTTCTATCCAATTCCCACTCACAGTGCAGAGGGTCTGCCTCAGATGCAGAAGGCTAAGAATATTGGGGCACTGATTGCTGTTACCATGGTTTGCTAATAGGGTAGAGACTTTTATTTGGGAGAAGCAAGTGACAGTTCCAGAGGTTACTACCTATAGTGGATTAAATGTTTGCATCCCTCCTCAAAATTCATGTGTTAATATTTTAACTCCAATATCATGGAAATAGGAGTTAGAACCTCTGGGAGGTAATTAAACCATCAGTAAGGAGCTCTCATGACTATCATTAATATCCTTGTAAAAGACATCCCAGGGAGGTCTTTTGCCCTCTTCCCACCATAGGAGGATATTGTCAGAAGACAGGTAGACTACTACCTGGATCCTCCCCAGAACCCAACCATGCCAGCACCTTGGCCTCAGACTTCCACTCTTCAAAACTGTGAGAAATATATTTATGTTGTTCGTAAGTTATCTAGTCTGTATGGTACTACATTATAGCAACCAGAACTCAGACATTGCTCTAACCCAGCACCTTATTTATAAATCAGTGATGTCACTCCACAGAAGTGGTCTTTTATAGATGCTCCAGCTCTGGAATGGTGGCTCAGAGATTTGCCCACAGAGAGGCAGTCCCTATAGAGTTAAACTGAAATTCTCCTGAAAGGAACTAACCTAATTTGAAACAGCATGTGGAAATTAACACTGAAGGAAGGTCTTGGAAAATATGGAGACTTGTGGAGAAAGAACAAAGAAAAATGAACAGAACCTCAGGAATACCATTAAGAACAAACATATGGTCTGGGGTTGTGACTCAGTGGTAGAACACTCACCTGGCATGTGTGAGGCTCTGGGTTTGATTCTAAGCACCACATAAAAATAAATAAATAAAAGTATCATGTCCATCTATAACTAAAAATAAAATTTAAAAAGTAGAACAAAAAAAAATATGCACAATAGTAGTACTGGAAGAGTAGAGATAGAAAGTCACAATTATATATATATATATATATATATATATATATATATATATATATATATATATATAATATATTTTATATATTATATATCTATATATGTATCTTTATCTTTATATATATCTTTATATAATATTTAATATTTCTATTATATTCAATGTATATTTATATGTTTATATCTACTTCTATAAATATGTATTCATATTATATGTATTTTTATATATGAAGAAATATAGATATATAACATACATACATAAATATAGATACATAAAAATAGATACATAACTTTCCAGATTTGATAAAAACATCACAAATCCAAGAAGCTCAACAACTCTGACATGAGGAACAGAAAGAGACACACACCCAGGCACATCTTTGTGAAAATGATGAAAGAAAAAACAAAATCTCGTTGAAAGCAGCAAGAGAGAAACAATTCCTTATGTCTGAGGGAAGCGCAGTAAGACTGTCTCTTGACTTCTCATATGAAACATTAGAGGTGAGAAGGTAGTGGGAGGACAGATTAAAAGTCTGAAAGAAAAAAGTAAAAACTGTTAACCAAGAATCTTAAATTTTATTTCAACTTTCAAAGCACAGTAAAGACATTTCCAGACAAAAGAATTTGTTGCTAGCATACCTATCTCATAAGAAATATTAAAAGAAGTTCTTCCAGACTGAAAGCAAGTATTTATTACCAGAAAATAATCCAAATCTTTATGAAAAACAAAGAGTAGCATTAAAGCTGTTCATGGATTGTACAAAAGACAGTTATCAGTGGCTATTTCTTCTTTCCTTCTCTTTTTAATTGATCTCAGTACAGAGCCCCATCTTCTGTAGTCTCTGAGATCAGACAATCAGAAGCTGTCCATCATCCTCATCTCCCTTATCCCCCTACATCTAACATAACATCGTGGCTTATTACTTCTTATACTTCAAGATATAGTGTTTTTTGCTTGTTCCCTATTTTTCCCCATCTCTATTGCAACCATGTTAGCTTTAGCCTCTGTTATTTCTTGCTTTCACAGCTGCAGTAGCCATTAGCTGGGCTCATCAGTTCTGCTCTTTTTCTTCCCAGTACCATTTTTCAGGCAAGATCAAGTGTACTTTTCTAAAATGGCAATTTTTTTCATGTTCTCTTTATTAAGAATTCCACACCAGGTTCTCATTACATATGTTTCTAAAGCATAAGTGTACTTTATCACAGCCTCCATAATTGCTGCCTATCTATCTGTCTCACCTCTGGCTACACCTGACTGTACTGGCTTCAGATACACTGGGCTTCTTGTTTCTTCATAACCCTAAGCTCTTTCTTATTGTGGGACTTTTACATATGATCATCCCACTACAAGGAGCACTCTCTCTCCATTTTTCACTTTACCTTCTTTTCTCTTTCAAATCTTAAATATTATTTTTTTTAGAAATGCCTTCCATAGCCAATTATCCTTTATTATTTTTACATCTGTCTCTGCTTTATTTTATTTTATTTTAGTTGTAGAGGGACACACAATATCTATGTTTATTAATTTACATTTTTTAAGGAGAGAGAATTTTTTAATATTTATTTTTTAGTTTTCAGTGGACACAACATCCTTATTTTATTTTTATGTGGTGCTGAGGATCGAACCCAGCACTCCACGCATGCCAGGTGAGCACGTTACTGCTTGAGCCACATCCCCAACCCCATATTAATTTACTTTTTATGTGGTGCTGAGATTCAAATCAGTGCCTCACACATGCTAGCAAGCACTCTGGCACTGAGCTACAGCCCCAGTCCCTATTTACTTTCTTTTTAAAAATTATTTATTTATTCTAATTTGTTATACATGATGGCAGAATGCAGTTTATTTCATATTACACATATAGAACACAATTTTTCAAGTCACTGATTGTACATAAAGTATTTTCACACCGTTCGTGTCTTCATATATGTACTTAGGTAATGATGTCTAACTCATCCCACCATCATTCCTACTCCCTTGCCCCCTTCCTTCCCCTCCCTCCCCTTTGCCCTATCTAAAATTTCTCCTATCCTCCCATGCTCCCCCCACCATCACCATTATGAGTCACATCCTCATATCAAAGAAAACATTCAACCTTTGGTTTGGGGATTGGCTTACTTCACTTAGCATTATATTCTCCAACTTGATCCATTTACCTGCAGATGCCATGATTTTATTCTCTTTTAATGCTGAGTAATGTTCCATTATATTATATATATATCAAAGTTTCCCTATCCGTTCATCGACTGAAGGGCATCTGTATTGGTTCCACAATTTAGCTATCGTGAACTATGCCTCTATAAACATTGATATGGCTGTGTCCCTGAGGTATGCTGTATTTAAGTCCTTTGGGTATAAACTAAGGAGTGGGATAGCTGGGTATAATGGTGGTTCCATTCCAAGTTTTCCAGGGAATCTCCATACTGCTTTCCAGATTGGCTGTACCAATTTTCAGGTCCACCAGCAATGTATGAGTGTGCCTTTTCCCCCACATCCTCACCAGCACTTATTGTTGTTTGCATTCTTGATAGCTGCCATTTTGACTGGAATGAGATGAAATCTTAAAGTAGTTTTGATTTGCATTTCTCTAATTGCTAGAGATGCTGAAATTTTTTTCATATGTTTGTTGATTGATTGTATATCCTCTTCTGAGAAGTGTCTGTTCAGGTCCTTGGCCCATTTATTGATTGGACTATTTGTTTTTTTGGTGTTAAGATTTTTGAGTGCTTTATATATCCTACAGATTAGTGCTCCATCTGATGTGCTTGTGGTAAAGATTTGCTTCCATTTTCTAGGCTCTCTATTCACCTCACTGATTGTTTCTTTTGCGGAGAAGAACCTTTTTTTTTTTTTTTTTTAGTTTGAATCCATCCCATTTATTGATTCTTGTTTTTAATTCTTGTGCTATAGGAGTCTTATTAAGAAAGTTGGGGCCTAACCCAACATGATGGAGATTTGGGCCTACTTTTTCTTCTATTAAGTGCAAGGTCTCTAGTTTAATTCCTAGGTCCTTGATCTACTTTGTGTTGAGTTTTGTGCATGGTGAGAGATAGAGGTTTAATTTCATTTTGTTGCATGTGGATTTCTAGTTTTACTAACACCATTTGTTGAAGAGGCTATCTTTTCTCCAATGTATGTTTTTGGCACCTTTGTGTAATATAAGATAACTGTAGTTATTGGGTTAGACTCTATGTCCTCTAATCTGTACCATTGGTCTACCAGTCTATTTTGGTGCCAATACCATGCTGTTTTTGTTACTGTTGTTCTGTACTATAGTTTAATGTATGATATAGTTATGCCACCAGTTTCACTCTTCTTGATAAGGATTACTTTGATTATTCTGGGTCTCTTATTTTTCCAGATGAATTTCATGATTGCTTTATTTTTATTTTTTTATTTGTTTTAATTAGTTACACATGATAGTACAATGACCTTGACATATCATACATTTGAATCAAACGGGATATAATATCTCATTTTTCTGAGTATAAAGGTTGCTTTTTCTATTTCTTATAAGGGATGTTATTGGGATTTTGATTGGGATTGCAGTGAATCCGTATAGTGCTTTTGGTAGTGTGGTCATTTTGACAATATTAATTCTGCCTATCCAAGAACAAGGTAGATCTTTCCATCTTCTAAGGTCTTCTTTAATTTCTTTCTTTACCATGTTGTAATTTTTATTGTAGAGGTCTTTCACTTCTTTTGTTAAATTTTTTTTAGACTATTGTAAATGGGGTGGTTTTCATAGTTTCTCTTTCAGCAGATTTGTCACTAATGTACAGAAATGCCTTTGATTTATGGGTGTTGATTTTATATTCAACTACTTTGCTGAATTCATTTATTCTAGGAGATTTCTGGTGGAATGTTTTGGGTCTCCTAAGTATAGAATCATATTGTCTACAATTAGTGATAATTTGAGTTCTTCTTTTTCTATCCGTATTCCTTGAATTTCTTTCACTGTCTGATTGCTCTGGCCAATGTTTCAAGAATTATGTTAAATAGAATTGGTGAAAGAGGGCATACCTGTCTTATTCCAGTTTTTAGAGGGAATGCTTTCAGTTTTTCTCTATTTAGAATGATGTTGGCCTGGGGCTTAACATAGATCGCCCTTACAATGTTGAGGTATGTTCCTGTTATCCCTAGTTTTTCTAGCGTTTTGAATATGAAGGGATGCTGTATCTTATCAAATGATTTCTCAGCATCTGTTGAGATGATCATATGATTTTTATCTTAGAGTTATTGATGTGATGAATTTCATTTATTGATTTCCGTATGTTGAACCAACCTTGCATCCCTGGGATGAACCCTATTTGATCATGGTGCACTATCTTTTTGATATGTTTTTGTATTTGATTTGCCAGGATTTTTAATTGAGAATTTTTGCATCTATATTGGTCTGAAGTTTTCTTTCTTTGATGTGTCTTTGGTGATATTGGCCTCATAGAATATGTTTGGAAATGTTCCCTCTTTTTCTATATCATGAAATAGTTTGAGAAATATTGGTGTTAGACCTTCTTTAAAGGTCTTGTAGAACTCAGTTGTGTATCCATCTGGTCCTGGGCTTTTCTTGGTTGGTGGGCTTCTGATGGCGTCCTCTATTTCCTTGCTTGAAATTGATCTGTTTAAATTGGGTATATCATCCTGTTATAGTTTAGGAATATCATATGCCTTTGGAAATTTGTTGATACCTTCAATATTTTCTATTTTATTAGAGTACAAATTTTCAAAATGATTTCTAATTATCTTGTGTATTTCTGTAGTGTCTGTCATAATATTTCCTTTTTTCATCATGGATGTTAATAATTTGAGTTTCCTCTCTCTTTCTCTTCATTAGTATGGTTATTGGTTTATCAATTTTATTTACTATTTCAAAGAACCACTTTTTGTTTTGTCATTTTTTTCAGTTATTTATTTTGTTTCAATTTCATTGATCTCAGCTCTGATTTTATTTATTTCCTGTCTCCTACTGCTTTGGGGGTTGATTTATTCTTCTCTTTCTAGGGATTTGAGATGTATTGTTAGGTCATTTATTTGTTGACTTTTTCTTCTTTGAAGGAATGAACTCCATGCAATGAACTTTCCACTTAGAACTGCCTTCATATTGTCTCAGAGATTTTGATACGTTGTATCTGTGTTCTCATTAACTTCTAAGAATTTTTAAGCTCCTCTTTGATATCTTTTGCAACCCATTGTTCATTTAGTAGCATATTATTTAGTCTCCAGATGTTGGAGTACCTTTATTTTATCATTGATTTCTGATTTTATTCCATTGTGATCTGATAGAATGCAGGGTAGTATTTTGCTTTTTTATATTTGCTACAGTTTGCTTTGTATCATAATATATGGTCTATTTTTGAGAAGCATCCATGTGCTGCTGAGAAGAAAGTGTGTTGGCTCGTTGATGGATAATATACTCTATATATGTCAGTTAAGTCTAAGTTATTGATTGTATTTTGATTTCTGTAGCAGGCAAAATTAAGCTTCAAATTTGAGAGTGAAATAAAAATAATAAAAAACTAAAAGAATTTACAGCAAGAAAGCCTGTATCATAGAACATTCTTGGCAAAATATTTCATGAGGAGGAAATGAAAATAACAATGAAAATCTGCAAAGGGAAGAACTACAATTAAGAAAAAGCCAACCAAAGGAGAAACCAAGTCAAGCTGAATACCAAAAATAAACAAAAATGACCAGTAATACAAATCATGTCTCAATAATTACCCTAAATGCTGATGGCCTAAACTCACCAATCAAAAGATATGGGCTGGTAGATTGGATTTTTTAAAAAAGACCCAACAAAATGCTGCTTTCTCATAGGAGAAGATGCCCACAGACTGAAGGTGAAAGATTGGGCTAAAATATACCATTCACATGGCCTACGTAAGCAAGCAGGGTTTTCCATCCTCAAATCAAATAAAGTAGACTTTAAGTCAAAGTTAATAACAAAAAGGGTAAAGATTGACCTTTCATACTGCTTAAGGGAACCATACATTAATAAGACATAACATTTATAAATATACATACCCCAAACAATGGAGCATCTACATTCGTTAATAAGACTCTTCTCAAGTTCAAGAGTCAAATAGACCACAATGCAATAATTCTGGGTGACTTTAACAGACTTTTTTCACCAATGGATAGATCTTCCAAATAAATGCCCCCCCTTTTTTAACAACAGTTACCACAATATAAAGGAAGAAAATTCTGGCAGGGTACACAAGAAATTGTGTATGTTGATTAATTCTGAAAACAGAACTCAGGAAGTGGGATAGGGAAGTATATTTCCTTCAATAACAGGACTTTTTGTACAATTTGAACTATTTAACATATACTTGCTCTACTTTAAAATTATTGCATCTAGTTAAATTTTTAAATGTTCAATGATTAATGACTAGGACACTTGATAAGTATCTTACTTGATGAATAAATAACAACAATAATATGTATACCCTCAGATATGAGATGTCTTTCTCAAGTTTGTTTCTGTTGTTTATGAATGCCAAATCAAAGAGTAAAATGGAAGATGAAAATAAATTTTCAAATCCTAAGGGTTTGAAATCCTAATAAATTTTCCTGGCTTTGAGGTCTAAGGCCCTAATGCACTTGTCTAATCCTTATTGTTAGACTCGTGAATACTTTGAAGTTTTTCGCATTTGCTAAGTAATAATGTGAGGAATGACTCTTGTATTTTGGAATATATCTTTAAAATAATGCCTTAGAAGTAGGATTATGAAGGGAGCATATGAACTTTTTTTATGACTGTTTCTGTAAGGTACCAAAATAAAAGAAGGTTTGGATGTTCATTTTTCAAGAAAAATAACGCAACCTAGAACAGAGAATATCAAAGGAATTTAGAAGATAAGGGGCCTGAAGATTCAGAATTATAGACTTACAAGTAGGAAGGGGAGAATTAAGGGAGGGGGACAATTCTTGTTTTATATATTGGTTTATTTCTGTGATCTCTGTGGGCTCAAGGTAACCTTCTGAGATTAGTTCTGTCTTCTTTAATACTTTATGATATTAAGTTTAATCCCTTATTATTTTTCATCTTGACTATTAAAATTATCTGTAATAAGTATTCTGCCACCTCTTTTTCTGTGTCACTACCAAAATCGTTCAGCTAGGCCTATTTTTTGAAAAGAGTTTTTTTAAAGCTTTCGAGTATCTTGGCTGAGTTGGAATGAATAGCCTAATTCAGTGCTCTTCATTTAACTGTATTTATTTTGAGAAAAAGTAATATGAAGCAAATTTTTTTGGCTTTTTCTTAGCATAGCATATTTTTCTAAATGCTTTAAATGAAAAAGGATCATTTCAGTTACTCATCAAACATCTTGAAACTTCTAATTGAGGAAATAAAGGATTGATAATAAATATTAATCCTTATTTAATTGAAGATTTATTTACCACACTTGTGTGGTAACTCAGGAAAATGAAAAGAAAAAAAAAACAATTATACAGTATTACATACATTTTTACATTTCTCAAGACAATATTTTAGTCATTATTATAATTTTATTCTATGCCTTAATTTAGTACATTTATAAAGATTTTGGAGCAAAGTTTTTGAATTAAATTTTGGTAACCTTGGTAGTTTTTAAATACCTACATAATTAGAGTAATTTTTTGGTTGGTTAATTAATTTACCAGTTACAATTACCATTCAGTTGTCCACTAAAGGCACACTATTATTCTTTCTTCATGAACCCTTGTGTTATTAGAAAACAATAGGGATTTCAAGGATATTAAAATAAATCAGCTTTTCAAAACAGGGTGGATCTGACTGTTGTAACTTCCCCTTTTACTACAAACAGATGAAAATGCTATTTAAATTACAAACAAAATGTGTTAAGAAATAGAAAATTGATTGTCACTTCCACACTTGTGGCACATGGGATTCGTGTGAAAAAATGACACCCAGTAAAGATGAGTCATAATAAGCCATACTAGTAATGATCATCAACCCTGAAATCATCAACAGTGAGGCAGAGAAGAAGAGGGATCACGACTTCCTAGAATTTGAGGTAATAGCTTTCAAGTAAAGACTAAGGTAGCAAAAGAGATTCATAACAAAAGAGAGAGAGAGAGAGATTGATTTTAAAATCAGTGCACCAAAAGATGTCAGTTGAGCATGTTTGCCTGACATCACTCCACGCACAGGTGTATATCAAAGAAAATTATAATCCCTGTCCTCTTGGCACTTAAATTCTGTTGGTCCTAAAGAATTAAAGAGGGCTTTAGACATCTTTTTTTGTCATTAATTTTTTTAAATGAAAGAACTGCTTATGTAAGAAATGAACACTGTTGAAAAATAAATAAGCTGAAATTATAGCTTAATATATTAGCCAGAGAGCTACACAAAGGGGGATAATCAAAAAACCTGAATAAACCTGTAAGAGATATGAAGAATTGAATAAAAAGATAAAAATGCATCTAATATGAATTCCAGAAAGAGCAAACAGAGTACACGTGAAAGCTGAGATATTTGAAAAGGTTGCAGATTTTGATTTTGCAGAAAATGCACATGCTCATTAAGAAGCAAAAGTCATAGCTGGGTGTGGTAGCACACACCTGTAATCCCAGTGACTCCGGAAGCGGAGGCAGGAAGATCACGAATTCAAAGCCAGCCTCAACAATTTAGCAAGGCCCTAAGTAATTTGGCAAGACCCAGTCTCTAAATAAGATGTAAAAAATGGTAATATTGTTCAATGGTTAACTGCCCGTGGGTTCAATCCCCAGATCCCCCTCCCCCAAAAAAATGGAGGAGGAAGAGAAGGAGAAAAAGTCACAAAACAGGATGAATGCAATTGAAGTCATTCCTAGATAAACTGTAGAACAATCAAACACCAAAATCAAAACTAGAACCCAGAGAGAAAATACTGATTACCTACACAGAAGTCATAGTCTCAGCATCACTTCCAGATGTCAGAATGCCTTGGAATTCTCTCTTAAAATTGCCAGGGACAAATGGCCAACTTTGAGTTGTATACAAGTCAAACTAATATTTAAAACTAAGAATGAGGAACTGGGGACACTGAGGATGGAGCTCAGTGATAGAGCACTTGGCTAGCATGTGCAAGGTGCTGGGTTCCATCCCCAGCACTGTAAAATAATAATAATAAAAACAAAACTCAGAATGAAACAAAATTGTGGATAAAGACCTAGAGAATTTACTACCCACATTCACTGAGAAGACTGGTCAGAAATGACCATCAGGAAAAAGAACTGAACTTAGAAGGACAGAAAGATAAGAAGTAAGAGTGTGCAAAGAGAATGGTAAATGTGATGATAAATCTATTTACACATTGTTGGTAAACAGCAACCATTTAAAAATATCTCATCATTGGAGTTGCAAACATCCAAGTTCTCCAGACTTGTTCAAGAAGAGAATCATGTTGTTGATTAAATAGAGTCTTTATGTCAATTGTGTGTACTAAAACCTAGAAAACCCAGTCCGTTTAGAGGATAGAACTGAAGGGGCGGGGGTGGGGGGAGATGAAACAAAGAAAAATTCTAACAATTGAATAACAGAAATTAAATTAGTAAGATAATCTCTGCTACTCAAGGGTTCTGAATTTATCACTTCTTTGGAGCTTTGACTTTTTAATACCTGGGCACAATACCTGTCTATTTTTTTGTACACTGCCTACCTGTATTGGTCAGTTACAGCTTTGTCAAACCTTTCATGACATAGCATCCATCTTGATAGACAGAACTAGCTTGTAATAGTTGACTTTATCTAGTGGTAAGAGAGCAAGTCTATTTAAAAGTATGTTGTTGATTTTTTGATGTATGGAACTTAGGGAACTTTGGCCATTTTTGGTAGAAGCTAATTTATTGATGATCATGGTAGGGAGGGATAAGAAGAGAACAATTGGTGCAGTTTGACAATAGCAGTGGCAATGGTTCTTGCAGCAACTGCATCTAACTTCCTTGAGTACTTCCTTTGTGCCAGGCATAGCCCAGGTGATTTATGGAATTGGTGTTATTGTTGTCTTCACTCTACAGACATGGGAACTAAAGCTCAGAGAAGTTAACATCGAGACAGGCTCTTGCCGCGTGTGATGTACTTCTGAAACTGCATCAATTAATAATATCATATATTTGTCCTGGCTTTCCGTTTTTGCATTGCTATACATCAGAGCTACATGTTATTTGGTTCATTAGTGGCAAAATGGCTGCTGTAGTCTAAAATTAATCTTGGCTGCTACTTACAAATCCTGCTGTGTTTGCCATTTTTTATACAAAAATACAGAATTTTATGAATTTAAAAGGAACCATCTTGGAGAATTAGTTTCAATTCTCGTAAAACTAGAGCTACCAAACAATCAACCACATTCAGTGTAACAGGTACCAAACCTTTTTTTTTTTTTTTTTACACTTCACGACTGCTCTATATGTTGAACTTAATCCTGAATAATTTGCTGTTTTGTGGCAGACAACAGATAAATTAATGACTATGCTTTTGTTTAAAATTAGCTATCAAGTTTTATAATTGAGACTTAAACATCTAGATTGGTGTGAAAGTTCAGTTTAATGGTTACATTTCTTCTAAGAAGGGGAACATTTCTCCCATACCAAGTTCAATTGAGTACTAAAATCAAGTGTCAGAAAAAGTGATGCAAACATTACTTACATAGTTTAAAAATTAAAGAATTAACCTGGTTCCTTAGCTTGTTTTACAGGTTATTTTAAATTTCTATAAAAATTGTGCCCTCAACTTTCAAATTCTTTCAGTAACAAATTTTTACCTTATTTTTATATTCCTTTTATACACTTAAGCCATTTTGCCTTATGCTCTATTTTTTTTTTTTTTGTATGTCTTACTTTCATTATTAGATTGTCAATTCCTTAGGAGCAAGAACCCTATGTTGTATATCCTTACATACCACCTTCTACTTCCTCTCTAATCACATTACTGTTGGTCATAGTGTTTTAAATTATGGCAGGAATGAGGTAAAGTGTATGGATAAAATTTTGAAAGTTGCACCACCCCCAGAGATAGCAGGAATTTCCAAGACAGTGAAGTAGGATGACGAGGAAGAAAATGGAAAGAAAATACTCTTTTATGAACGTGCCCTGTGTCATAAATGACTAGACCCAAAAGGATAAGGCTAATCTTCAGGGAATTGAAATATACAAATATAGGTCTTTTTTTTTCCTTCTGTCTTTATTAAGGTATAATTGGCACATGAAAATTATGTGTTTATGATATACAATGTGATCTTTTGACTTACATATACATTGTGAAATGATTAAATAAATATAATCAACGTATATCTGGGTGTGTATGTGGTGACACATTTAAAATCTCCCTTAGCAATTTTCAAATATAGAATACATTATTAACTCTAGTGACTATGCTGTAGGTCCCCAGAACTTACTGGCCCTAACTGAAATTTTGTACCCTGTAACCAGATCTTCCCATCTACCTCATTCTCCCTATCCGACTCTGCCTAGCCCCTGGCAACCATTATTCTGTTCCCTGCTTTCTGTCTTCTATATATGAGTTCAACTTTGTTAGAAGGAATGTCTAAATATTTGCTCCCTTCTTTGCAAGGATGAGTAGTTTCTTAGTTTTAATATGTTATTTCTTCTTGTTGTGGTGACTCATTTATCCAACCTCTTGATTGTGGTCATGATAATTAAGGACCACTATAAAAATAGGATCAGGAATTTCCCCGATTGAAAAATAAATAGAAAGCAATGGCTCATTGTGGGCAGATCCTGTGGACTCACCACCAGTACCATGGCTTTGTTTTTGTTTGTTTTTTTCTCTTATTGAAAGTACAGTCTTTCTTCACGTTTTTTAGTTAAGTATTATAGTTTTTTATGGAAAGAGAAGATGATTTGGGCAGAGCAAGTATATTGTGGTCAATCCCTCCATCCAGTTGACCTTTCCAGTCCTTGACAATAAGTTTTTCATTCTGGAACTCCAAATGGCACCCCGCACACACACACACCACCACCACCACCACCGCAATTTTTATTTCTGAGGTAGACAAAAGAAATAATTACAACTAATATCTATATTTTTCTAAATATTCAGGTTGAACATTTTATAGGATACATCAAACTTTTAAGTTTCTAGTTTTCTTTGTTCCACAGTATTTTGATTGTTTTCTCAACACTTTGGCATTCCCTTCCCTTTATCCACTACCCTCCATCCACTTCCTCCTCAGTAGATCCTCACTATTTTTTGTACTCTCCCCTCTCTATGGCTTTTTAAAAAAATATTTTTTAATTGTCAACGGATATTTATTTATTTTATTATTATTATTATTATTATTATTATTATTATTATTATTATTATTATTTACCATGCTGAGGATCAAGACCAGGGCCTCACACATGCCAGGCAAGCATTCTACCACTGAGCCACAAGCCCAGCCCCTCTCTATGGTTTTTGATGTCTAGGGAGTACTGATATATTTCTCTGTCCTTTATTACTCTCTCTTCATCCAGGTCTTTTCCTAAAACATTCATTTTTTCTCTTTTTGTATCTTCTTCAATTTTCTTCAAGATTCCTGTTGTCTCTAACTAAATGCTTGTGTGTGTGTGTGTGTGTGTGTGTGTGTGTAGTGATGCTGCTCCTCAAACTTTGTACACGCGAGGCAAACACTGTACCACTGAGCTACATCCCCAAAGCCCCTAAATGTTTTTATTTTTGTCATTGTCTTACTCCTCCAGAAAAAAAAAAAAAAAGGTTATGTAAAAATAAAAAGAAGTCACTGCTTGTTGAATGAATGCTGGCTCTTATGGAGCTAAACAAGAATGCTTGTCATCTTTCCTGGGTCTAACCCCTATACTGAAGAGCCTAATGTCTTTGCTTTCTCATTTCTATTGAGTATTTCTTCTTTTCTTCTTTCTTTCTTTCCTTCTACATACCTCAGAAGGTTACAAGTATTTCTGATCCAATCCTTCCATGAGAAGGCCCAGTGAAAGGATCTTCACTTACAAAAAAAAAAAAAAAAAATCACAGGATCTCAAAAATTGAGTTAAATTTATCTTATTCTGCATTTGAAAGCATCACATAGGTAATACACCGTGACTTTTGAACAGTTCTTTACCTGGCAAGAAGAATTATTATTATTTACCATGTGTGTCATACACTGGTGTTTATCAGATACCAGCTTCTGATGATGGTAGTGATGATGGTGATGGTGGGGGTGAGTATTTGCAGGCAAAAAGATGGAAGTGGGAAGAGAACAGAGGAGCCGCTCAATGAGTGGGATAGTAGAGGGTGTGAGTCAGGAAGAAGTAGCTGCTAGGACAGGTGGGCGGGAACACAAGTTATTATGTCTTCATTCTCTTGCCTCTAGGTTGTAAATGGAACCAGTAGTGCCATATAAAGTATCCCTAAGCTGTACAGAGAATTGCATCCACCAGATCATCTAGACCCACTTCATTCCACCTGGCTGTGGAAGGACCAACTCTCCTTGAAGGGTTCAGTTGCCTTAGTTGCCCAACTCAAGTGAATGGAGAGGTAGACAGGGATAGTTTGGTCAAAATGGGTGCAGATTTAAAGTTGTGAGTACCTGCCAGATTTAATTTAATTCTCATAGCAAACCCCTGAAACAAGTATCCTGTTAGATGCCTGTGGGAAAGGGCGAAGACAACATTGTGGTGGTGCCCCAGTCCCTCTTTCCTTTTTCTTTTGACCCTCTTGAAAAGCAAGCAAATCAACCAACAAAACACCACTTTTGCCATTCTTATTTGCTGGTATTATTAGAGTAAAAAAAAAGATCCTAATCTAGATGCATGGCAAATAAGTTTAGCATTTCCTTGTCATTACGGTATACTTGTGGTCCTACTTATGCCTTTGTCTCTAGAGAACATTCTCGTGCTGTTAGTTATGGGTCAGAGTGGAACCTGACATAGCATGGGCATTATCAAAGGGAAAAGCAGTGATAAATAACAGTATAGATTGAAGATCTCAAGGGAACAAATTTACCATTTTCTCGAATCCATCACCCAACTTCATTTTTAAATTACTTTCAGGTTAACGATGACAAAGTTTTTAAAAGTGAGTTACCTTTGACAAGTTTCATTTTCTATCACTAATGTAGGTGAGGAAACTTTCTGTCTTTTTTGTTTTAAAACAATAATGGACAAAGGAAGGGGGACTGAGAAAGCTGAAAGACACTACCTGTCTTTGAAATACATACAAACATTCACAAAGACATGACATTAATTTCTTTTTTGTGCTTCTTGCCAGAGAATTGGGGAAATTATGTATGAAGAAAGTGTCATTCATCTTCTGTATATCCCACTGTGATAATGTCACTGTAATTGGGGTTAAAAAAAAAAACAGATAATTTTTCTACTTTAGAGACTACATTTCCTTTGTTTGTCAAGGTGTCCTGCATCTTGCCAATTCTCCTCAGGAGAAAATAAGTGCCATCCCGAGTTTCTACTGTGAATAATGACAAGAATGTAACCTTAGTTTTGTTACAATTATCTTTGTTTCTTAAGTTTCAAGAAAAATCGTCATCAATATCCTTTAAATCCCTGAATTATTAATGCCTTATGATTTATTGTTCATGCTTCTAATATATGATAAGTCATTATTCATAGGCCTTATAGAGTTGAGCAAAAAAAGCGAAAACTCTACTATTGATCTTCTGTCTTCTGGGGTCAGGTGGCCACCGTATTGCTAGGATGAGTGTTGGTGCAGAGATGTGCTTCCTTAGGTGGGGCTAGGGAGAGGCTGTGGGGGCTGGAACCAGGCTTCCTATGAGCCTCCTTATAGGTGAGAAAACTCAGAGTTTGATGATGGAGAGAAGTGTTATCTAGTTTCTGTTGATCTGCGTGAATATTAACCCATAGTTTAAAACTGTGCTACCATAAAAATGGGCCTATTGAAGTACATGGGCTTCTATTTATGCTATTTCTATTCTGGTTCTAACTTGGTATCTCTCATTTGTTTCAGGGTTAGCCGTTTCCCTCCAACTATTGCACGGAGACATTGAACAAATCAGAAGAGAGTACTCATCCGTCTTTTCTCATGGAGTATCCATAACAAGGAAGTTGGGTTTTTCTAATATTATCATGCCTGGTAGGTTATGTGGGTAGGGTACACCAAAATGATCACACATGGGCATGTTGTCTGTTTTTGACATTTGAGAAATTTTTCAAATTGTCAATTTTGAGGAGTTCATGTGGGCCATGCTGAAGAATGAAATGAAGTGTGTGATAATGTTTTTGTTTTGTTTTTTTTTTCAAAGTGTTTGTACATCCTGATTATCTTAAGGTGGGTAACTAACTTGTGTTGGCCATGGCTACATTTCATTATGACCATGATAATGATAAAAATGGGGATAGTATCCAGAAAATATTTTACCCCTTAGTGGAAAATGTCAGTGAATATGCTGGGAGGATATCCTTATAGGTTTTTTTTTTTTTTTTTGGTACCAGGGATTGAACTAAGAGGCACTTGACCACTGGAGCCACAGCCCCAGCCCTATTTTGTATTTTATTTAGAGACAGGGTCTCACTGAATTGCTTAGTACTCCGCCATTGCTGAAGCTGGCTTTGAACGCGCGATCCTCTTGTTTCAGCCTCCCAAGCCTCTGGGATTACAGACATGTGCCACAGTGCCTGACTCTGTATAGGTTGTTTTTTTTTTTGTTTTGTTTGTGTGTTTTTTTTTTTTTTTTTTTTTTTTTGAGAAAAAGGAAAAGACACAGATTTTATATATTTAGAACATCTGACATACATGAAGTTGTAATTCCATTGTTTTTCTTGTACCATAATCCCCCTGCTGAGACGCCTTAAAATGTACCTCTATGACTCGTATATCATGTTTCTTAGTATCATTCCAAAAGCCAAAATTGTTCTGTCGGTTGATATATTTTATTTTATTTTTATTTTTTTTATTAGTTGCTCATGGCAATACCATGATCTTGACATATCATACATGTGAATCAAATGGGGTATGAATTCTCGTTTTTCCAAGTGTACAGGTTGCAGAATCACATTGGTTATACTGTCACGTATATACATACAGCAATACTAGAGTCTATTTTATTTTGCTGCCCTTCCTATACCCCCCTCCCCTACCCTTTCCTCCCATCACCTCTCTCTACCCAATCTAATGTCCGTATAGGTTTTGATAAGAACTGTTACTGGGCAGCAGTTGTCCTCTCTGCAGGATTTTTTTTTCCATTGTAAATACATATCTATATATGTAAATAAGCATCCATGTACAAATACCATATATCTTTTTTATGTTTTCTAGATCAGTTTGTGTATATGATTCATGTACCCAAAAAAGACTCCACAAGTGTTTGTTTTCTAAATGAAAAGGCAGAGGTTAAAAGGGTTCACATTGTGAAATCAATGCAAAGTTCATTGAAACTGATGGAATTTTGCAGTAAGTTGGTCTGTATCTCTCAACCAAAATAAGTTTTTGAAAGCATGCCTCTTCATAATCTTATGGCAACTTACAGTTCTCTGAGTATTTTACATACAAACTGATGAGATGGGCAAGAATAGTATACCTGCTGATGAGAAAAGCTGTTGTATTTAGCAAAACGTGGTCAGTGCAGGCAGCAGGCATTGATTAAGGATCAGTTTTATGCCAGGATCCCCAAATTAAAGGATGAATTCATTCATTCTGCAGTTGTTTTGTTTTGTTTTATTTTGAGTACCTTCTGTGGGCTGAGGTATTCTTCCAGCTATTGGAAATACAATAATGAACAAACAGAAAAAGAAATCCCTTTTCTCATGGAACTTATTTTTTAATAAAAAATCATAATTAATGTGTAAGTGAAATATATGTGTTTAAAGATACTAAATACTAAGGTAGAAACTCGGGTAAGTAAAGGGCTTAGGAATATCTGAAATGATATTCAGGCTGGGCAGAGAGATGGAAACTTTAGATAGGTAAGAATTTATATGAGGACACAAAGAGTAAAGAACTGAAAGAAATGAGGATGCCATGCAGAGAGAAGCATTCCAGGCAGAGGAAACAAGTGCAAAGGCCCTGAGGCAGGAGAATGCCTGGCATATCTGAAGAACTGCAAGAAAGCCATCTTGGCCAGAAGGGAGTCATGCTATGGGAGACAGAGTAAGGAGGACAGAAAATCATGTGGGGTCTTGGAGATCACACTAAACACTTTGACTTTTATTCAGAATGATGAAAGGAACAACTGGAAGATTTTGAGCAAGGGTGTGCCTAACTGGTATACATTCTGACCAGATTATTATAGTCTCTACGTGAAGATTATACCTGGAAGGAAAGTGGGAAGGCAGGAAAGAAACAGGGAGATCAATGCGGAGGCTGTTTGGGATTATCCAAGAGAGTGTGATCATATCTTGGAGAAGGTACAGCTGGGGAGATTGAGACCTGCTCCTGCCCTCAGGGGTGACCTGCTCATGCCCAGGCAGAAGACACATGGAGATCTGGAAGGGGTTAGAGGGAGCACAGAGGAGGAATAGAACCCTCCTCCTGTTGAAGGAACTTTACGGACGATTTCATAGAGAGGTGACATCAGAGCCAATGACTCCAGGCCACATCTCCTATTGTTTGCCTCTGTGCTAGCAGCAAACCCAGCTCTGGTACTGAGCCTGTGCAGGTGTGGATAGCAATGCTCCACTTCCAATGTTAAAAGAAAACCTAAACTCGGAAAACTTTTTAATTTTTTTTAATATATTTATTTTTTAGTTGTAGATGGACACAATGTCTGTATTTATTTATTTGTTTGTTTGTTTATTATTTATGTGGTGCTGAGGATCAAACCCAGTGCCTCAAGCATAAGAGGCAAGCGCTCTACCACTGAGCTGCAACCCCAGCCCAAACTTTAATTTTTTAAGTTCTGTGAAGATCTGGATTTTATGAGAGAATAGCCTGTTAAAATCCTTTGAAATGTAAAAGCGTAGAACAAACCAGAAACGTTGAAATGCCATTTAGTTGTGAATCCACGATGCTAAAATTCTAGAAATTTCTCATTGTCCCTAGGAATAGAGGACTGAACAGGTGGGATTATCCTCACTGAGCTTTGGTTTATCTGACCCTTCGTGTGTCTAGCCCTCTCACTTTCTTTCTCTTTTCCTTTTTGTCTTTGTCATCTTCTTCTTTATCATCCATCTCTAAGGCCTCCGAATTTTACCTTAGAATAGGAGTGAGCTATGCAGGTTATTATGGCTTACTTTAATTAAAAAAAAAATTAATATGTCACATCCTTGTTTTACAAACCAAAAAATGAATTTTCATCAGCCTCCAAATTTTATGATGGGAAGCCTCTACCTTGGGTTTGGTCTTGCATAGAAACAAAAAACTTCTGCCCTTTCACCTGCAAGTTAGGAGATGAAAGATAGCATATTGAGTATTAGTATTTCTCATTGCTTCCTATCCCACCCTCCACAACCAAGAAAAGGGAGAAAAAATGACCAAATGGAAAAATATAAAGCTGTGGACAACCTTTTTAAAAATTAGATCCTCTGGACTATGATCTAAATGTCTTGTGATTGTTGTGAATAAAAACCCAAAATGACCAGCCTTGCCCATTGCACCATTTTGTGATCTCTTGATAGAAATTCGTTCATGCAGAGAGAGCTAAGAGAACAGTTTGGAAGTCTTCCTGAAATGACCTGACCTAGCTTAGAGACCTATTCTGCCTGAGCATCTCATCCTACTGTTGTTGAAAATGACTGTTTATAGATCTGTTTACTTGGTGGCATGCTATTCAGTGGCTCTTGCAACCGTTCATTATTTCCTTCAGTTGCTATAAATAACTGGTATTTCCTCTTCAACAAAAAAGCAAAAAATTCATCCCACTGGGAAGCAAATTGATGGATAAATCTAATATAAAAAACATATTTCAGAACAGAATACAGCCAGCTGCTAGAAGAATTCCTCATCTTGGTCTCTGGGCAGTATCATTGAGAAATGGAAAAATATAAAGCAAGACACTTCACTGGCTGAATTGTCTGGGAGGTGCTATGCTCATGCAGCCTTTTTCTGGCTTTAGTGATGGAAATGGTCTTTCTGGGGGAATAAGGCATGCTTCTGTCCCTTTCTGGCTCTGTCTTGTAGTGCAAGGTTCATACTGTCTAGGGGAACAGCCCTTCCCAGACACAGGTCTGCACTGGTGGGACTAGAAGATAATTTGTAACACTTCCTTCTCTTTCTTTTCTCCTTTTTATTGTTGACTTCTTAATCTTCCAAATTAGATGAAGAAAGGAGAGATGTAGTTATTTATTTAAACAGCTGAAAGGAGCTCTAAAACTGACTGAATTTTTTTTTTACATTGGGAAACATGTAGTTCTGTCTTCTGTGGTATTTTCGGAATGGTCAATTAATTCTCACCAGTGGCTTAGTGAAAACTTGAGCTGAGTGCTTCAATGAGAAACTGTTTGTGAACAACATTTCTGATCACAGTGTGACATGGATAGTCTGAAAGCATGATTTTCTTTTTCCATTTTCTAGACTTGCTTTCAGAGTTAATTTGCATCTGTAGTGGTCTGATAGGGGTCAAGACAGGTGAAGCACATGCTCATTCCAAGAGGACCAACTTCATCAACACAGCCACTGCCTCTCTGCTGAACAGAATGATCTGTGCTCTTGAAGTAGACAGGAACACACAGAGAACTGTTTGGAGGTTGGCACAACACAGTCAGTGCCCAGCTCTTTTTGAAATGAGAAAACATGAAGACAGAAACTCTCCCCTTGACCTTGCTTTTGTACAGGTGGATCTCTAAGATATCATCTGGTATGAAGAAACTGCCTGCCTTTGTGCTTTGGAACCATCCAAACAATGATCATTCTCTGAGTTAAGGGTCAGTCACTCCACACTTTATTTCTTAGGATATTATTTCCAATTAAGAGAAGGTATTTTCAGAGAAGCTTTATCACTATTACCAATAATCCAGATAATTATTCTGAGGGGAGTTTTGAGCTTTGGTCTCTAAGCCTAAGAGAGGGAGAGCAGCAAAAATATTTAAAATCATGCTCTCCCATAGAAATAAAAATCAAACCACAAATATAATTTAAAATCAGCTAGCAGCTACTTAAAAAACCCAGGAAAGAAGAGGTAAAATTAATTTTAACAGTACATGTTATTTAAACCTTTACACTCAAAATATTATCATCTCAATAGGTAATCCATATAAAATATTTTGAATGTGTTTGAACCTCACTCTTGCTGCTGTTAAAAAATCTCCTTGCAGCCAAGTCACATTTTAAGTGTTCAGTTGCCACACATGTGGCAGCAGTTATTGTATTGGACAGCCTGGCCATTAAATGTCTTAACAGACTGTGCAGATCAGGCCTGGGCCATTCCTGAGTATCAGGAAGGTCTGAGTTTCCATCCACCAGACATTTTGGAGAAAATATAACGGATGTGTCTGGAAGGTCATGGAAGGTCTAACTGCCCTTCTTCCACCTTAAACACCCATTCTTACTCTTAAGTTTATGATTTCACCATCATGATCGCACTACTTCATCTTCCCTGCCTGCACCCCATTTCCCTTGGAGACTTTCTCCACACAGGAATTTGTTAAACTGTCACTCATTGTTTGGGGACCTGTGATAAATTCCTTCTGGTGCTCTTAGTTGGTCTTTGAAGTTTCTAATTCATTTAAAAAAAAAAAAAGTAAAAATGGTGGAATGATAAGGGAAGTGGATATTGATCTCAAGATTTATTGAAATTTGTTTTGTAAGTAATTTGACTAGATAATTATTTACAGGGCTCTGATCAAGAATGTTATAAATGTGCCTGCCTCATGTTTAAGAAAGCAAGCTACTGTGCTTTTTTAAACATAAATATTATTATTTACTGCTTACTGATAGAGAAATGCATATCAACAGATGGAATTAATCCAGAGGTGACCCTTCCATGGAGAAAGTAGATTAGAACTATTATGGTACGATTTAATTTTCCTTAAAAGTATATCCTAAATCTAACCAAAGTTCATCACCCTCCCAGCCCAACTCACTGAGCCTCTATATCATATAGGGTGTGTGTGTGTGTGTGTGTGTGTGTGTGTGTGTGTGTGTGTTTATATAAACATATAGCTCAGATCTGAACCCCTAATCATGCAAAGAAATGGTGGCCTTTCAAGCAGTGAATGCCACAATGATCAGAGAGAGATGGAGCTTCTACCACATCACCCTGAGGTTGTCTCTCAGCTTCAGATCAGACTAGGGGAGGGGTTGGCACCTCTCAAATTAAGAAGCCAATAGCCTCATCACCCAAGGATGTAGAGCTTTCCCACAGTGGCCCTTCAAGCTCTTCATGCATTGTCCCAGAGTAAGAAAGGCCATGGGGAATGATCACCTGTCCCTGCACCTGCCTCTCTGCAGAACTGTTCCAAAACACCTGGCACAAGGCTGTTCTGTGAGTAACCCTTGTATATTGGATATTCATAAGCAAAAATTTAAAGATACCCCCTCCAAAAAAGTCTACTACCCACCTACGACTTTCCTGGAAGCATAGCAAAACAAAAAGGAGAACAACAGACAGAAAGTAGAAACTGATAGGTTTTACTGAACTGAATCAGTGAGAAACGTTAAGCTATGCTTCACATCAGTTAATTTTCCACCCCATCCTGACATTTTTCTTGTGTGTGGTCTGCTTTAGTCTCCAGTTACCTGTGCATCCTCCTCCTTCCTCCTCCTTGAAGGTGTCATGAAGTGACACAAGCTTAGCTCTAGAGGGCACATTATATTAGTTTCCTATAAGAAACCATCACCACAAATGAGTTGGCTTAAAACAACACAAATGTTTATTACCATTCTGGAGGTCAGAGTTCATTCTAGTCTCATGGGGGAAAAATCAAGGTGTTAGCAGGGCTGCATTTCTTCTGATGGCTTTGGGGAGAATCTCCTTCCTTGCCATTTCCAGCTTCTGGAGTCTATCTGCACATCTCTACTCAGGAGCCCACATCATTTCAACTTCTGCTTCCTCATCACAACCCTTTCTCTAACCGATTCTTCTGCCTGCATCTTTTGAGGACCTTTGTGATTATATTGGACCCACCCCAGCAATCCAAGAAAATCTCCGTATCCTCAAGATCCTTAATTTAATCACATCTGTAAAGTCCCTTATTTGTAAATTAACATATTCATAGGTTTCAAGGATTTACTTTACTTAAATTAGGTTACATAAGGTAACATATCCATAGGTTCCCAATCCTTGGAACATTTGTGTACCTGCCACACACGTGAAGGACCCTACAGCCAATGTATTTGATGCGGAATTTTCTCTTCAGGGTTCCTGAGAGTGGTTTTCTGGTTCATTGAAAATTTTTTTTTTAGTATTTTTTTTTAAGAGAGAGAGAGAGAGAATTTTTTAATATTTATTTTTTTAGTTTTCGGTGGACACAACATCTTTATTTGTATGTGGTGCTGAGGATCGAACCCAGTGCCCTGCGCATGCCAGGCAAGCGCGCTACCGCTTGAGCTACATCCCCAGCCCGGTTCATTGAAAATTTATGATGACCAAGAACACATCCTCAGAAGCTGGGGTTGTATCTCAGTGGCAGAGTGCTTGCCTGGCATATGTGAAGCACTGGATTCGATCCTCAGCACCACATAAAAATAAATAAATAAAGGTAAAAAAAAAAATGAAGGAAAAATAAAAAAGAACACATTATCAGATCTCCTCTCAAAAACTTTTTTCACATTGGACCATTCTCCCTCCCTCTTCTATCCACTGGTTTGAGGTTTTTTGCTTAGAACTTTAAGTCCTTTCTTCATATTGTCTGTAGCCTGTATGTTATCATTTGCCATTTCTGTTCTATAAAGAGGGTTCCTAGAACTGAAATCAGTATTTCATGACTTTTTTGATCAATGCACAATAATATAGGGCTTACACCTTCCTTGCTGAAGTCACTTGTAGTGAGAGACAAGGCAGATTGTTTCATCTTACCTGATAGCTATTCTCACTCTGGTGATTTTTTCCTGGATAAAGTGGGGTTCTAATAATACTTTGGACACATTTCTTTACATCTATGCTTCAGTTTTCTCATCTCTAAAATGGAAATAATAGTGCCTTTTTATAAAGTGGATGTGAGGATTTAAGGAGAGGTTCTACTTCTAGTGCTTCACAAAATACCTGACCCACAGCTGGTCCTCCCTGAAGTATGCTGCTGCTGCTGCTCTTACTAGAAGGACTCCCACTACTGGCTGAGTCGCTCCCTCATCTGAAGTGATGAGTACCAGAAGTGTTTCAGATTGCAGAGGTTTTTTTGTTCTTGTTCTTGTTTTTTATTTTGGAATATTTGCATAAACTTTACCAGTCATGTACCCTAATTTAAAAATCCAAAATCAAATCTGAACCTTGATGTTCAACTCTCAGGGTTTGCTTCTATTAGTGGAAACCTTGTGCCTGCTTAGGTCAAGCTATTAATCAACCCTTTGGACTGAAGTCACTGAAGTCTTTTGACTGTGTTCCCATTGCTGTGGCCTTATCTTCATCTTGTCTGCAATATTTTGAGAAGCCTTCACGTGTATACAGGTTTCCCAACTAGTGGGCCTGCTAATGAGAGGAGAGTGTCATGCACATCAAATTTACAGAGTAATAAATTTGAGAGGTGTGAGGTGTTAATAAACATTGTCGGGAAAATAGCTTTTCACACTGGTGCCATGACTCCATTTTATACTCACTTTATGGTTTCTCTCCTAATTACCCAAGATGCTTTCCTAACACCACTTGGGCTTATTAGTTTACTCCAGAGCTCCTCAAGTGCATCAGTTTTAATTAGCACTTGTTTCAGCTTTATCCTTTTGCATATTTTGGCAGAATGTGGCACCTTGGAACATACCAAGCCGCAGAATTCCTGGAGAGAAGCATATGTAGAATGTCTCCCAGGAGAAATATTCTTCTTGTCATGTGCTTATTTTTCAAAGAAATCTTGGTTCAGTCTAAAAGATTTACAGAAGATAAGAGGGCTTACAGGAATGGTGACATTTGAGGAACAGAATATTAAAATAAAGCATCTGTACAAGGTATTCTAATATATGGATGTCTTCTATTCTGGAAGCTCTTTTGTAAGTCAGAGAAAGGATAGCATAAGAAAGTCACCTTGTCCTTCCCAAGGACAGGTGTCCCTCCACTGTCTTGTCTGTAACTTTGCTATTAGTTCACTCTCATTTTGATAATTGAAAGACCTGATTCCTAGAGCTTTGTATTGTCCTGTGTAGACTAATGTCACAATATAGCAGTAACAGAGAGTAGAACTTAAATCTCCTTATTCTGATTATCCTGTGACCCTGCAGCCTTTAGGCATGCTTGAGTTCACAATCTCCTTTGTAATGAAGATACAGGAGAATTCAGCTAATTTAGAAGCTAAATAGACTTGTGGATTGGCATGAGATTCTAGTGTCATTTATCACCTTGCTCCTGTGTTAGATCATGGCATGGCTTACTTTGGTCTCCGATGTTCCCATGAAGATCATTCTCATTAGCATGTTGAATTATAACTCCTTCTCTGCCCCTATTCGACATACCCTACCCCTTCTCTCACTTAAATTTAGCCACATTGTTCAGTGCGTTGTATATTTTACTAGTTTATTAAAGACCTATCTTTACTAGAATCTGCAATGTTTGCTTTATTCACTGCTTAGAATAGTACATCTGGCACATAAGAGGTGCTCAAGAAATAGTTGTTGAATGAATACATGGAAGAAAAATTGTGGGACACTGGCAGTCATCTCCCTGCCTTCCCTCCTTTGGGTCTAGCCTACAGACGTGAGAAAACAGGGTACCTTGCAGACCTCCCTCAGCCCTCTTGCCTTTGCTGAAGTCAAAGTAGATGTGGCCTTCTATCAGAGGAGTGAGGAAAACACTCTCCCAAGAAAACCCTAGTCCTTCTTTTGCAGGACAACCAATCCCTGTGTAGTTAGACAAGCTAATTATTCATTATGAGAAATTCCTTAGGTAAAAATCCCTATAGCTATGCTTCCCATTAATCAGCGTCTGGTTTATACTTTGCTTGTGAGATGCATCACCTACTTCAAGGACCAAAATAATTTTATGGTTTGTTTTTTTTTTACCTGCCACATCTGTTAATGGGAAACTGATGTCAAGAATGTCCTTCCAAGCTCCTTACTGACTGGTATGTGTGTAGACAGCACACCAAAGTTCTTTTTTATTGGCCTAAGTAGCTTGATTTGGATGACAAAATTTGCAAGTCTCCTCTTCATTCTCTAGTAGAATTTTTAAAAAATAACCTTAAGGGTGTGTTTGTGTATGTTTTTTAAATATACACACACACACACACACACACACACACACGGGCCCTTGTATCCACAGATTCCACATTCACAGATTCAACCAGCGACGAATCAGAAACATTCAGAAAAATAATTGTGTCTGCATTGAACACATAAAATTTTTCTTATCATGACTCCTTAAATAATACAATATAACAACTGTTTACATAGCATTTACATTGTATTAGATCTCATAAGTAATATAGAGATGATTTAAAGTACCTGGAAAGATGTGTGTAGGATATATTCAAATACTGCACCATTTTATAGAAGGAACTTGAGCATCCATGAATTTTGGTGTGGACCAGAGGACCGTTAAACAATCTCTCATGAATACCGAGGAACATCTCAATAGTAATAAAATGAAATGGATTATAAAAAAAAATCTAGCAAACTTTCGAAAGTGACTGGACCATTCATTAAAACATTAAAAACATGGAAAAAGTTAAAACAAAACTTTCAAAGCATATATAATATTTTTTATTAATTAATTTATTTTAAATAGGTATGTATGACAGCAGATTGCCTTTTGATTCATTGTACATGATTGCAGCACAACTTTACATTTTTCTGGTTGTACATGGTGTACGTTGCACCGTATGTGCAGCCATACATGTACCTAATGATGTCTGACTCATGAAATGTGTTGGTTTTGTCCTGGACTTATAAATTTATCACTTTCCCAAGTTGGTTTTATAAGCTATATAAGAATACGGAAATTCATAAGCCAGAGATTTCTGTATCAATTGTTTCCACTATCATGCATTTTATATACTCTTTGCAGAGGGTGGTTCAGATTTAATACTTACTGGAACTTATTCAATTCGTTTGTTTTATGCCCATCTGTTTCCTAGTCAGCCCAGGTCATTTGGGAACGATGCTATCATAAAAGCTGGTTTTCGTGGAAGACAGTGACTAGGACACTGGGATTGGAGAGCTGGGGTACTTTGTTAAACACACTTTGATTAGAAACTTTTATAACTCTCACAGTTGCAGACATGTATGTGGTTATTTTTCTTTCTGGTGATTTGCCTCCTAATGGAAGGTTTTTCTCAAAGAGTGTTACTTTTAATCTTTCAAACATTTGAAAGTTATAATAAATAAGTTCGGCCCTGCCATCTCACCAACATTGATCTTCAAAAACTTTCAAGTAGTAGTGCTTCATTTATGTATTTCTTATTTCTATCCACCCATGCCACTTAATTCTTACAGGAGAAGTTAAAAAAAAAAAAAGCATGCTTTTAGACCATTTGCATAAGTTTGCTAGTTGGCACAATGTTTTTTTTTTTTTCTTATAATCATAAGAAAAGGGTGGGGTTAAAAGGCATTCAAGTTCTATAAATCACAAATGGAGAAAATATAGATGGTTCATGTGTGCCTAGAAAATGTCGGTTTGAATCTAGGGCCTTACTCATTTGTTTTATAGCTTGATGGCATGAAATATTAAATTGAATTTGTGTGAGTGAATTATTCTACATCTGTGCTCATAAAGTGCTAATCTGGATTCTTCCAGCAGTGAGATCATTTTGTCTGTGAATTTTGGAAAAGATTTAAATTGTAACTATACTCTTTGCAGTCCTATCATTTTATTCCATTTAGGTAATTCTTCTACTCTAAAGTGCCTTTACTAAAAAGTAATAATACTGGTTTCTGTGAGCCACCTCTGCTAGGCTGTCATTTTGTAATCACACCTCGTAAATGAAATGAGGGAAATATTGACAAATGGTGAGACTGGACACCACCTTCCTCCTCAGTCCTGGTATTCATCTCTTAAATGCACATTTGTAGTATTGTGAGTTCAGACTAGCAGAAGTTGGCTTTTATTCTTCTTCAGCACTGGCAGTGAGGGTGGGACCCTTCTTTTAAAGTACATTTGTACCTTTATATGTATGACAGTAAATTTTATAATCTAAAGTTTTTCCTGATAAAACACTATTACACTTCCAAATATATATATATATATAACGTGATTTTATTTTTCATTTCCTAATAGGTGAAATGAGGAATGATTTATATATCACCATAGAAAGGGGAGAATTTGAGAAAGGAGGGAAGAGTGTGGCCAGAAATGTGGAAGTTACGATGTTCATTGTAGATAGTAGTGGCCAGACCTTAAAGGTACGTTAATACTGGATATTTTTTTGGTAAAATTATTCTACATAATTGCTTTAGCTTCATCTTTAATGTGATCAGTTAATTTCTGATTTGCAGTATTGTCTTCTCCACCCTGTATAGTTTTCTTTATATATATATATATGTGTGTGTGTGTGTGTGTGTGTATGTATGTATGTATGTATATATATATATATATATATATTAGTTATACGTGGGCACAATATCTTTATTTTGTTCATTTTTATGTGGTGCTGAGGATGGAACCCGGATCTCACACATGCTAGGCAAGCTTTCTACTGCTGAGCCACAACCCCAGCCCAAGTTTTCTTTTTAAAAACTCATTAGGATGCCTCTCAAAAATGAAATAGAAAAGCAAAAAGGCTTTTATTTTATTGTGTCAAATAGTTTCTTCATAACAGTTATTCCTTAAGTGTAATATTTATTTATGCTATTTAATTATTCCCCCTTTCATCTGCCATGGTTTTGTATAAAACACTTGTTCTTTGGCAGTTGGCTAAAAAAAGTTGGGGGGAGTCATATTTAATCTTACAAATTTTTTTTACCATAATTGGACATGAAGACCGGGGTACTACTTGCCATTTGGGGTGATAATAATAGGCTCCTTCATGGAAGAAGCATTTTTCCTGAAGCTCTTCTTTTTGAACAAGTAGATTGCCCTGTTGCTTTTAGTGTTTGCTGCTGGGCCCAGTGAATACCCGCTGGGACCATGAATGGGCTTTTGGCTTCAGCAGTCTGGGGACTTTGCCTCATAGTTGAACTTCCAGTGGGTTGTGCAGTTGTCCATCTCCCATACATCATCTGGGCACAGCATGCTTTGGAAGACCAGCATCAAATTAAACAGACACACCTTACTGGGCAGCAGCAAGTACAGAAATGATGTGGCAAAGAATGGGGAGGTGATTTCATATGGGGTGCTGTTTGGGGAACCCAGGCAGAAAGAGCACTGATTGGGTGCCACTTTGAAGAGACTTGGATGGAGCTGTCTTTAACCTGCATGTTTCCTTTGTTAGGATTTTATCTCCTTTGGCTCTGGAGAGCCTCCAGCTAGTGAATACCACTCCTTTGTGCTTTATCATAACAACAGTCCCAGGTGGTCCGAACTGCTGAAACTGCCTATTCCTGTGGATAAGTTCAGGGGCGCACACATCCGCTTTGAGTTTCGGCATTGTTCCAGTAAGTGTTTGGTGGGGTTGGTTCTGTGGCTATATTGTGTTGATGTGTGTGTAGTATGTTCATTTAGCTGTAGTGATGATAGGGGGCTGATCTGCAGAAAGAGTGACAAATGAGATTTCTGGAGGGAGGAAAGAAGGTGAGTGGGAACCCTGAGAGGGAATTGGGCTCACTATTTGAACAGCCAAAAACCTTTATGGAAACAGAGAAGAAATGAGAGAAGAGGGGGAAAAAACTGCAGGAAATCTGCAGATTCTCTTTAAATTGATTGCTTTTATAAAAAGCTCACCGCAGTCTAGAAAGATTAGATAGAAAGGGAGACAGCATTAAAACCTGGATAGGTTCCGGTCTTCAGCAGTCCTGACCAGACTGATAGCACCAAGAACTGATCCAGCTCCTGGTCAGAACGGCAGAGGTTACTCAGAATCATCCACTGGTAAGCCTGTTAGTCTTGAATTGATGTCTCATTTGTGTATATCTGCATCCCTGTTCAGTGTCAGATGATGTCAAAATGAGGATCAAATAATGTCAGCCGGAAAAGGTCTTTCAGATAATACAAAGTAATAGCCTCATTTACAGATTTAAACAACTCAAGACAGAAATGTTACCAGATTTATTCATGTGGACATTACTGTCCATGAAGTTGTCATTTCCTGGTATCTTTATTTTAATTCTCTTATATTTATTACCACACTCTCAAACACCCTCCATACCCCCACTGAGTCTGACCAGGAATCTTCTGATATTCCCTGTGTCCCTGAAATGTATTGTAGATAACCCTAGAATATACAGTGTGACAGGAGAAAGTTCTGGTGAACTTGCTTTGAGAGGCATATAGCAGGTGAGAGGTACAGGAGAATCACAGTATTAGAAAAGTGGCAGGCTCCTCTCCATTCTGTGCATCTGCAGTCTCAGGGCACCATCAAGAGATACATGGCAACTTCCCCTGAGGGATACTATAATTCAACCAGTTCTCTTCTTCAGGAAAAGGAGAGGACTACATCTGTGGCTATGACTATGGCATATTTCATAATTGGTGCAGAAAGCTCCATAAATTAAATTTTGTTTTAGAATGCAGGAAGATGGCTAGCAGAGTCTCACTAGTCTTTCAAATTCCCAGAAGAGTTTCACATAAAGGACTTGAAATGGGAAAATATAAAGGACTCAGAGTGATAAAAAACTGTTCCTT